>NW_024069288.1:0-54952 GCF_009389715.1 Phoenix dactylifera
ACATAAGTATAAACCAATTGTGTAGAAATTTACACATAGCTCGGAAAAATTAAATCTTATTCTATCTAATCAAAGAGCTGTTTTTAATAAAGCCGAATTAGGATACAAAACTAGCAAACAACAGAAATATCTAAAGAACTTTTTTGTAAAAGCAAAAGATGTCAAAACTGAAAAATCTACATGCTTCTATTGTGGGAAAAGTGGACATAAAGCTTATTCTTGTATTCAAAGAAAGATTCAAACCAATAAGAACACACTTGTAAAGGGTAAAAACACAACTAAAATGTGGGTACCTAAGGGAACCAACTACACTAACCAAGAAGGACCCAAGAAAACTTGGGTACCTAAGAGCTTCACATGACTATTTTGCAGGTATGCCTTGCAGCCGGGAGCAAAAAGAGAATGTGGTATCTTGATAGCGGTTGCTCAAGGCATATGACCGGTGACAAGAGCCTTTTCGTCACCTTGAAATCAAAAGAAGGAGGACTAGTCACATTTGGAGACAATGCTAAAGGTCAAATCATTGGCGTTGGTAAAATCTCCATATCACCCTCCTCATTTATTGACAATGTATTGTTAGTTAATGGATTAAAACATAATTTATTAAGTATAAGTCAATTTTGTGACAAGGGCTTTAAAGTATCATTTGAATCTTCCCTATGCATAATTAGTAGTCCAATTGACAATGAGATCATACTTATGGGACATAGACTTGGAAATGTTTACATGGTAGACCTTGATGATCTCACCATGAAGGATGGCCAATGTCTTGTAGCCACGGATGCCAAGGTCAATGAGACTAGCTGGTTATGGCATCGTAGGTTAGGGCATGCTAGCATGGATTTAATTTCTAAATTGATTACAAAAGATCTAGTCAAAGGACTACCAAAAATAGACTTTGAAAAGAACAAGATTTGTGCTGCATGTCAACTAGGGAAACAAATAAGAAGCTCTTTCAAATCTAAGAACATAGTCTCAACATCAAAACCCTTAGAACTAATTCACATGGATTTATTTGGACCCACTAGAACTGCTAGTCTAGGGGGTAAGAAGTTTGGTCTTGTAATTGTTGATGATTTTTCACGTTATACATGGGTTTCATTTCTTGCCCACAAAGATGAGTCCTTTCCCGCTTTTATCAAGTTTCATAATAGGATTTCGAATGAACTTAATCTTAAACTAAAAGCAATTAGGAGTGATCATGGTACCGAGTTTGAAAATCAGCATTTTGAAAAATTTTGTGAAGAAAACGGTATCAATCACAATTTTTCGGCCCCTAGGACACCCCAACAAAATGGAGTAGTAGAAAGGAAGAATCGCACACTAGCAGATATGGCTCGCACCATGTTGTGCGAATCGGATCTACCAAAGTATTTTTGGGCTGAAGCAATAAATATTGCCTGTCATATTTTAAATCGTGCCTTAGTTAGATCCATCTTAAAGAAAAACACCTTATGAGTTGTTGAAAAATAAGAAGCCCAATATAAGTTATTTTCATGTTTTCGGTTGTCGTTGCTTTATTTTAAATAATGGAAAGGACAATCTAAGTAAATTTAGTGCTAAATCAGATGAGGGGATCTTCTTAGGTTATTCCTCATCTAGTAGAGCATACAGGGTCTTCAACAAGAGAACTCTCGTTGTTGAAGAATCCATTCATGTTGTTTTTGATGAAGCTAATGGAGATTCTTCTAGAAAAGAGAAGATGGTGATGCGGGTATACTTGAAGACAGAATGAAGGGGTTCTCCATACAAGACAAACAACTTGAGTATGAAGTTAAGGAAGATACAATTCAGCAAGATGAAGAAGATCAACCCCAAGCAAGAGATCAAGATCTTCCAAGGAATGGAGGTATGCACATGGTCATCCAAGGGATCTAATCCTTGGTGACCCTTCACAAGGGATAAGAACAAGATTCTCTTTAAGAAATACTAGTAATTATCTTGCATTCGTTTCACAAATAGAGCCTAAATCACTAGAGGAAGCCGAAAAAGATGAAAATTGGATAAATGCTATGCAAGATGAATTAAACCAATTTGAAAGAAATCAAGTTTGGACTCTAATGAAAAGACCCCCTAATGTTTCAATTATAGGCACCAAGTGGGTATATAGAAATAAACTAGATGAAGATGGAGTAGTAATAAGAAACAAAGCTAGGTTGGTAGCCAAAGGCTACAATCAGGAAGAAGGCATAGATTTTGATGAAACTTTCGCTCCTGTTTGCTAGGTTAGAGGCTATTAGACTACTTTTGGCATATGCATGCTTCATGGATTTCAAACTCTATCAAATGGATGTAAAAGTGCATTTTTAAATGGTTATATAATGGAGGAAGTTTATGTAGAACAATCTCCAGGTTTTGAAAAACCACTTACATCCAGATTATGTCTTTAAATTGCATAAAGCATTGTATGGACTTAAGCAAGCCCCTAGGGCATGGTATGAAAGATTAAGTAATTTTCTAATTGAAAATAAGTTTAAAAGAGAAAATGTAGACAAAACACTCTTCATTAAAAGAAAAGGGAATGACTTATTGCTTGTGCAAATTTATGTGGATGATATAATTTTTGGTGCTACTAATGATAGTCTTTATCAAGAGTTTGCTAAGCTTATGCAGGGAGAATTTGACTGACTCATTTCAAATTTGCTAAAACAATCATTAGTAGTCTTTATCAAGAGTTTGCTAAGCTTATGGGCGAGCTAAACTTCTTCCTTGGGCTACAAATAAAACAATCAGAGAAAGGCATCTTCATCAGTCAGTCCAAATACATCAAGGAAATGTTGGAGAAGTTCAAGATGAAGGATGCAAAGGAAATCAGCACACCCATGGGCTCAAGTTGCAAGATTGACAAAGATGAAAAAGGTAAAAGTCTAGACTGCAAATTGTACAGAGGTATGATAGGGTCTTTACTTTACCTTACTGCTAGTAGACCAGACATATTATTCAGTATTTGCATGTGTGCTAGATACCAAGCATGTCCTAAGGAATCACACTTGCAAGCTGTTAAAAGAATATTCAGATATCTAGTAGGGACATCTAATGCAGGCTTATGGTATTCTAAACAATCTGATTTAAATTTAATTGCTTATTCCGATGCTGATTTTGCCGGGTTGCAAACTCGACAGAAAAAGCACAAGTGGCACATGTCAATTCTTGGGTGCTAACTTGGTTTCTTGGTTTAGCAAGAAACAGAATTCAGTTGCCTTGTCCACAGCTGAGGCTGAGTATATTGCAGCCGGAAGCTGTTATGCCCAAGTTCTTTGGATTAAGCAACAACTTGAAGATTTTGGTATCAAAATGGACAACATACCAATTAGATGTGATAATACAAGTGCAATTAATTTAACAAAAAATCATGTCCAACACTCTAAATCAAAACACATAGAGATTAGGCATCACTTTATAAGGATCATGTGCTGAAAAATGATGTATTGATTGAGTATGTATGCACTGAAAATCAATTGGCCGATATCTTTACAAAGCCCCTTTGTAAAGATAGATTCAACTTTTTAAGGAATGCTTTGTGCTTGTATGATCCTAGCAAATAGATTGAACTTGTAATGCAATGCTTTGTAAGCTCTAGAGATACATGTGAATGCTACTCAAACTAATAATACACTTCAAGGTCACATATAGCAAACCTAGTGCCTAATAAGTGAAAACATGAATCTATCAAAGTTAGATGACGAATTGTTTGACTTTCCGGAGGATGGTTACCCTCCCTTGGACTCTTCATGGAGATATTTTCAGAGCCTATTTCATAGGCATTCAAAATTTGGTCAAATATTCCTCATTTCAATATTGATAATTCAAAAATCAATTATCAAACTTTTATAGGATGTATTATTGAGGGGAAGGATCACAAACAAGCTCACTCTATATTCACCAAAAGAAATCATGCTGATTATTGTGGTTGAATAAAACAAATTGGGAAAAGATAGAAATAATTCTGAAATTTTTCAATGCCGGAGACGTCTCTGGCAAATCACAGAGACGTTCCCCCGGCGAGACGTCTCGCATTAGTCGCGGAGACGTCTCGGGGACCGAATAAAAGTTTTTAAAATAGGTCGAAACAGCTCGAGCCGTCCCGAGCTGCCTTCCTTCGTCCCCAACGAAAACCTAAGCCCTAGCCTTCATCTTCTCTCCACCACAAATCGAACCAAAATCTCTCCCCATTTCCCTAGATTTCCAATCAATGGCCTCTAAGAAAGCTAGGCGTACGGGTGGGAGGCGTCCTAGGGTAGCAAGCGACGATGAGGAACGGAGGGAAGAGCCCTCCGCGCCGTCTCCTCCGGTTGCTCCGCCAACCGTGACCCCCTCCTGTGCGAATCGCACAGTAACCACAGGTAGATACATTGATTTTAATTTCCTAGCTAGTGAGGAGTTCTCTATTGGAGAGAGACTCCGTGCCCAAGGTTGGGAACACCTATGTTCCCTAAATATGTCAACCTATCCCGGCCTAATAAGAGAAATGTTTAGCAATTTGGCCTTAGGGAGCTCGGGGTACACCGGATATGTCCGAGGCACATTGGTAGAGATCAATGAGGACATCTTGTCTAGCTTATTACAAATCCCCAAGTACGGTGAGGCTCCGACCTCACATCCCCAAAGGGAAGTTGCCTTAAACCTAATCCTAGGTAGAGCCTAAGACGGGTCTTGGGTTAAGGTCTCTAAAAGAAAATCCCAAACCATAGAGCCTAAGATCCAACATCAGGAGCCTGACCACCTCTCTCCTCCACATAGCCCTATGGCCTTTCCTGATGTACCTTCCAGCTCGGCTGGACCATCCACTTCAGTGCCTCCTCCTCCAGCTAGTGGATCATTGTCCTTATCAGACGAGCAGATGCACACCCTAGCATCTATGATGTGCCAGTAGATGAGGGAAGAGATGAGATCAATAATCTCTGCTGAGTTAGCTCCCATCCGTACCTCACATGAAGCACTCCTAGAAGAATTGAAGGAAATCAAAGTTCAGATAGAAGCTATAGCGTCAGAATTGGTTTGTGTGGCAACAAACCAAACAAGAAGATCATGTGAGATACAGGCTGAATTGAAGATCATATCGGATGGTCTTCAAGAGTTGGCAAGTCCTGAAGGAAATGTGGGCAGTGTGGCTGCCCAACTTAGAGGAAGGATTGACAGGGCAACCCATGAGTTTGAAGCACTAGTGACAGCCTTCAATCAATCTCAGGAAGATCACTTTAGAACCCTAATGGATTCAATAAATAGATTTATAGAGGCTGCTGCTGGGGCTATTGAGCGTGGTTGCCGGTGAGGAACATTTTGTGGACATCTAGGGTTTATCTTTCTGTAAAACCCTAGGCTTATTTGGAACTTCTTCTCTTGTATTAGCAATCAATACTTGTAATGGCTTTTTATACTTGTAATAGCTTTTTATCCTTGTAATGGCTTCAAATGATTGTAATACCATATGAATGTCATACCCTTCTTTTTGAAACTTTGTGTATGTTTCTAATTCTATGATGTGCCATGGAAATGTCATAACATACTTTAAATGTTCAAACTTGACAATGTGCAATCATTTTACTATTTTGCCAACTTAACAATGCATATTAAACAGGGGGAGCACAACCTGTACTAACTGTATTTGAAAGGTCTGAAATGAATTCCAAAACAAAAGGGGAGTGAAATGAATGCTGAATTCATTAATGGAAGTAACTTGGAAACGGGGAGCATAACTTGAAAATCATTGATTGATTCATGGTAATATGAATGCTGAATTCTAATAGGAATTGCGTTTTAGGTACCTAAGAAAAATTTGTCCCCTTCATTGTTGATGACAAAAAGGGGGAGTAGAACCACCAATATGGAAATGGAATGCAAAATACAAAATTTACACTCATATTTGAAAGTTTAATTAGAATCAACAAAATGAAAAGATAAAATTGAAGAATGTTGGCTTTAAGACAATTGTCCTTATGGAAAAGAAAGGGGGAGTCAAAAGTATTTGGTTTTTAATTGTTCTTAGCATCAACATTTCATTAATTTACACTCTAACTTGATTCAAATCTAAAAGTGATAGATAACATGCCAAAATTGCTCAAAGAGCTACTAAGATCAATACTTATGCATAAGGATAGAACTGACAGTTGACTATATTGAATTATGCATACTGTATCTAGCTCTAACTAAAATACAATACTTGTACATCTGATCAAATACTATGTATATGTTTAAATTTTAAATTTTGCATATACTCAGTGTTTTGTCATCATCAAAAAGGGGAAGATTGTTGACCCCCTAATGGATTTTGATGAATACAAAATACTAGAGTATAATTTCCTTTATATTAACAATTTATTTGAGGATTTCAGGTGTTTAACTAAGAATATTGTTAAGAATTGTCAAGGCATGTTCCCATATTTTTCAAGAATTTATTGAATATTTTTTTGAGATGAAGAAATCAGATCAGGGGCAGCCGAGACGTCTCCGATTTGTCCCAGAGACGTCTCTGGCACGTAGAGGAAGAAATGGCACGTCTGGAGACGTCCCCGGCACCTGCCGAGGCATCTCGCAAGGTCGGAGTCGACTTCCGACTCTACGGAGCCGACTCTCTCAGAGATGGCAGAAAGGTCGATTTCAAGGGATACGCGCGAGTCGTCTCCGAAGGACGCAGAGTCGTCCCCACGCATAAAGCACAAACTTCCGGAGACGTCCCCAGATAGCGCGGAGCCGACTCTCTCAAGGATTCCAGAGGACTCGTTTTTCATTGAGAAAACTTCGGAGTCGTCCCCAACATCGCGGAGTCGTCCCCACGCATAAAGCATGAACATCCCGAGACGTCCCCGTAAAGTGCCGAGTCGACTCTCTCAGAAAAACAGAAAAACAAGAAGTCGAGCTGTTCTTCTTCGGAGTCGTCCCCAGAAAGCGCCCAGTCGACTCCAACATCGTCAAAAGAATTTTTATACAGCCGAGACGTCTCGCGTTCAAGCGGAGACGTCTCCGGAGCGCCTGGGACGCGACTGACACACTTTTGCAGGTTTGTTTGAATTTCAAATGGCTATATTTTTGTGTCTAACGGATCTATTGCTTGTAGGGCTATAAAAAGGAGCTTTTAAGTGCCTTTAAACAATCTTCTCACCAACAAAACACAAGATCATTCAAGAGAGAAGAAAGAGAAAGAGGTTCAAGGGAGTTAGTGCTTTAAAGAGGAGAAATCAGGTGCATTCAAGTCTTCTTCTGATTTCGTGCTCATCTACTCACTCCCACTCGGCAATCAAAGCTCACATTCAAGCCAACGTGATCCACATCGGAAGAACCATCATCACCCACGCTTCCAACGGCAAAAAGGGTTCTTCCGGTTTTGTTGTTTCTCATTGCTATATTTGCTTTCATAAGAGCTTTTAAATCTTTGTAAAACGTTTGAATATTGAGCTTGTTCCAGTCAAGGGACTTGGAACAAGGGATAGGCGTCCCAAGCCTAAGTTAAAATTGGGGGATTGTAGGGTTCGTTGTTAGCCTGGGATAAAACAACGAGTTGGGTAGTGCACTCGGAAAACTACCGGACTGTAATCGCTGATTATAGTGAAAATTCCCAAAGGTGTTTGGGGAGTGGATGTAGGAGCAGTGGAAGCTCCGAACCACTATAAACCTTTGTGTTTGCGATTGACTGTGGTTACAACTTTAGTTTCACTTTTGCACATACACTTGTGTGTTTTCTTTTAATTAGACAAAAAGTTTTAAAACACCCAATTCACCCCCCCTCTTGGGTGACCATCTCTAGGCAACAATAATTATTTTAAAAGTTTTAATTCTAATCTATCTACGAACGGTTTTTAAATAACGTTCATGTGATGAACGTCGATCCCGCTTATGCCTCTTCCGCTTCCATCTGAATTTTTTTTAAAATTTTCTGCGGCATGGGCGGGTTCCCAACATATAGGACATGCTATGAGTGTCACGAGCAGATATCAGTCAAATCCAGACGAGGAGCACTGGATAGCTGTAAAAAATATCCTTAAATACTTGAGAAGGACTAAGGATATGTTTTTGGTCTTTGGGGCAGACACAGAGTTAAAGGTAGAAGGATATACTGATTCAGATTTCATGACTGACCCTGATGATAGAAAGTCTACATCAGGATATGTATTCTTATGCAATGGAGGATCGATAAATTGGAAGAGTTCCAAGCAACCGATTATTGCAAATTCTACTATGGAAGCAGAGTATATTGCTGCATCGGATGCTGCGAAGGAAGCATTCTGGTATAAGAAGTTTGTCAAAGAGCTAGAAGTCATGTCATCAGATGCCATAACCCTTTTCTGTGACAACAACGGCATGATAGCACTGGCTAAGGAGCCAAGGTCTCACCAGAAGTCCAAACACATAGAGCGGTGATTTCATCTAATTCGCGACTACCTCAAAAAGAAGTATGTAGAGGTGTAGAGAGTGGACTCCACTGATAACGTGGCAGACCCATTCACTAAGTAGTTAAGTCAGAAGAAATTAGAAGTCCATCTTAAACAATTGGAACTTAAATACATGTCTGATTGGCTTTAGTGCAAGTGGGAGATTGTTAGAAGTATGCCCTAAAAGCCAACGTGGCTGACGCATATTTGTAATCTAGGGCGTAAATTTATAATTTGACACTTATTAATAAATAAGATTAGGCAATTTGTTTTTCATTCATGTTTGTATGTGTCCATGAATCGTCTAAGAAATTAATAGATTATGACACATATTCTCAAGGAGTTGAGAATTTGAGGCATGTGTCATTAGGGATTAATTTCTAAATGCTCCTGATCGATGGATCCATCACAAAAGATGATGATCGATCTGTTGAGATTACTACACAGATCACTTAGTCAGATGGACGAGTCTCGAGTCCATGATGTAGAGACACTGAAGTGATTATGCGAGTACTTGTTAGAGAACAAGGTACTGAGCGTGACTAAAGATAGTAGTCACATGGATGTCTATCCACTCGTCAGTGACTACTTATACTGCAGTTGTATGACTGGTTCTTTGACCTGCGATGCCTCAGCTACTCACTATGAGGTTGCTGTAGTTGGACGAGTATGTGAACTTGGGCCCTAGCCATTGGGGTCCTAGTAGTGCGGATTAGCTGCAGTAGGTTCATTTTGGAATAAGGTTGCATCTAGATGGGATCTATCGATCTTGATAGATTAGGAGTGATCCTATGTGATTTATGAGACTGAGTTCGATAAATTTCTGGTCTGGTATTTTAGAAAAAGAATTTTCCATATCTCGAACTGGAAGTCGTATAAATTTAACATAGGACAGATGATGGGGTTTGACGAAATTTCCATAACCTCCGTCACGTCGGGATCCATGATAGAGGGACTGTATCATACGCTAACTGCACCTAGAGACTCAGAAATTCCATTCTGCTGGGTTGCCACCATATACTGCTAGATGTCACTAGTGGATTGTGAGACTCGAAGGCATTCACTTGGTGATCAGTGAACCCTAAGAGTAGAACTAAAATCGTTTCAGTCCACTGAAAGGAGTTTCAGTGATATTGAGATGGAGATCTCAATATATCTCACTACCAGTCAAAATAGAACCTACGTGGTCACACACATAGAGGATTTAATTAGTCAGACTATCATGTTGGGGTATGTGGAGACCTTTGGTGATGAAGAGAATTGAAGAAAAATCAATTGTGCATAGTTTTCTGTCTGGCGGACTGTCGGAGTCGACTCGAGCTTCAGTCGAGTCGACTCGGGAACAGTCGAGTCGACTCGAGGTCTGTCGAGTCGACCCGAGAAGAGAAAAGCCGCAAAAACCATGTTTCTGTCTGGACTGTCAGAGTCGACTCGAACTACAGTCGAGTCGACTTGGAGCATCGTCGAGTCGACTCGAGATACAGTGGAGTCGACTCGAGATCGTGCCAGTTAAACTGGAAATTGTCCAGACGTGCCAGAGTCGACTCGGACTTCAGCCGAGTCGACTCGGGCTCGCGGGAAATCATACGGATGAGTTTTTCTTTTGGTGTTTTGTTGGCGTTTCGACGGCTATGATCATCTGAAGGTCTTGAGACTATATATAGGACTCATGAGAGCCCTAGGAAAATAGGGTTATTGGCCGTATATTTGAGAGAGACTCTTGTTTGTGAGGCTAGGGTTCTAGAGAAGAAGAGGATTGGGATCCTACTTCTTGTGCAAAGGGAATTCTGTGTGAATCTCTTGTAGATCGATCGCTTGTGATCGTTCGGGTGTGTGCTATCTCTGTAATCAGTTCATCCTTATTGAGATTTGGAGCGGTGGAGGACGTAGGCTATTTGTAGCCGAACCTCGTTACATTTTTGTGTTTGCTTTGCTATTTTCTTCCTTCTTCTTCATTTGATCTTTGATAATCCGTTGCGGTGCTCAAGTGTTTTATCCTACTGATACCACGGGGTAATCTTTTGCCCTTCGTAGGCGGAGCGAAGAGGTGATCCTTGAGTCTGGAGTCGAGGGAGCGAGAGAGTGCTTATCCGTTTGTATCTCTCTTGCTTGTCCGACGTCGGTGGCGGCGCTGGTGTGAGTGGGTTCCGGTGCGGGGCGCCGACAACAATTGGTATCAGAGCTATTGGTTATTCTGCAATGGCGGATGAAGGAAAGTTGCGAATTGAGAAGTTCAATGGCACGAACTTCGGGTTTTGGAAGATGCAAATAGAAGATTACCTTTACCAGAAGGATCTCTATTTACCTCTTGGAGGTAGAGCAAAGAAACCAGAGAAGATGTCCGATGAAGACTGGGAGGTCCTCGATCGGAAGACGCTCGGCACCATCAGATTGTCACTTGCATCCCAAGTGGCATTCAACATCAAAAATGAGAAGACGACGATGGAGTTGATGGCAACATTGTCGCGGATGTACGAGAAACCCTCAGCATCAAACAAGGTATTTCTCATGAAGAGGTTGTTTAATCTTCGTATGAAAAATGGCGGCAGCATAGCAGAATACCTCAACGAGTTCAATGGACTCACGGCCCAGTTGGAGTCAGTGGAGATTAGTTTTGACGATGAGATTCGGGCATTGCTAATCCTCTCCGGATTGCCTGATAGCTGGGAGGGCCTGGTGATGGCGGTGAGCAACTCTTCGGCAACGGAGAAGTTGATTTTTGATGACGTTGTGGGAGTGCTTCTGAGTGAAGAAGCAAGAAGGAAATCTTCTGGAGCTACGGAGTCGTCTGGAAGTGCACTAAACACCTCTGACCGAGGAAGACAAAAAAAGGACGGTCGATTTCGAAGCGACTCGAAGTCGAGATCCAGCAGGTCTCGAGCACCTCAGAACAAGGGAGCGAAGTGCTGGAACTGCGGGAAGACGGGGCACTTTAGGAGGGATTGCAAATCTCCTAAAGGGAAGCAAGGCGACCACACCGAAGGAGTCAGCAAGGATCTGGCAAATCTTGCTGAAGACGGTGATATGGATGCCCTCGTTCTATCTTTGTCTACCTGTGACGAGTCTTGGGTGATAGACTCGGGCGCGTCTTTCCATGCTACATCCCAACGGAAGCTTCTTGAAGGATATGAGAAGGGAGACTTTGGCAAAGTCTACCTAGGGGATGGAGAGCCTTGCACCATACAAGGAAGGGGAAGCGCGGAAGTGAAGTTGGTTTCTGGATCTTCACTTGAGCTTGAGGACGTACGGTACGTACCTCAACTGCAGAGAAATCTGATTTCTGTTGGACAGTTGGCGAGCCAGGGGTACAAGGCTACTTTCACAGCTGATCAGTGGAAGATATCCAGAGGTTCGTTGACGGTGGCTAGTGGCAAGAAGGTTGGGACACTTTTTGTCACCAACGGCACGGAGAACTCTATTGGAGTTGTTGCAGCAGATGTGGACACCAAGTTATGGCATTGTAGACTTGGGCACATGAGTTATCAGGGACTGGAGGTGATGCACCAGTTGGGAAAGCTGTAGGGTCTCAGGAGTGTTGAGATGGACTTCTGTGAGGATTGTGTTCTCGGAAAGCAGAAGCGTGTTTCATTCAACAAAGAAGGTAAACCTCGGAAGCAAGAAAAGCTAGATCTCGTGCACACGGACGTGTGGGGGCCTGCACCAGTTTCTTCCATTGGTGGATCTCAGTACTATGTTACTTTTATTGATGATGCTACTAGGAAGCTTTGGGTGTTCTTCTTGAAGCACAAGTCAGAGGTATTTGGGGTCTTCAGGAGATGGCAGGTGATGGTAGAACTCGAGACAGGAAAGAGGTTGAAATGCCTGAGATCGGACAACGGTGGTGAGTATTGTAGCAGGGAGTTTGAGGACTACTGTGCAGATGCTGGGATCGTCAGGCAAAGGACAGTTCCAGGAACACCACAACAAAATGGAGTTGCTGAAAGGATGAATAGAACAATTAATGAGCGTGCCAGGAGTATGAGGATACATGCTGGATTGCCACAGCAGTTTTGGGCGGAAGCAGTTAACACTGCTGCCTACTTGATCAACAGAGGGCCATCAAAGAAACTTGAATTTGGGATTCCTGAGGAAGCATGGACAGCGAAGAAGATTGATTTGGCGCACTTACGAGTATTCGGTTGTACCAGTTATGTCCATGTTGATTCCAGTCAAAGAAGCAAACTAGACGCCAAATCAAAGAAGTGTATTTTCGTTGGATACGGAGGTCAACAGTTTGGGTACCGGCTTTGGGATCCCGAACACAAGAAGATCATTCGTAGTAATGATGTGGTATTCAATGAGAAAATGCAGCAGAGCACTGAATCAGAAACAAAACCTGTTGAGCCGTGTTTTGTGGATCCTGAAGAGGAGTCTACAAATTCTGGTCAGAAGACTCAGTCAGAGCAAGAACCTGAAGCATTGGCACCCCCTCCACAACTAAGAAGGTCCACTCGTAGTACTCATGGGAAGCCTCCTCAAAGGTATGATGGGACTCTTAGTTATTTGCTGCTCACAGATAATGGCGAACCTGAATGCTTCACGGAGGCATTGGAGGTTGATACCAGGAAGGAGTGGGAGTTGGCCATGGATGATGAGATGAAGTCATTGGAGCAGAATCAAACGTGGGATTTGGTGGATCTGCCCAAGGGGAAGAAAGCACTGTCAAACAAATGGGTTTACAGGCTGAAGGAAGAGCAAGGCGGGAAGAAGCGATACAAGGCCAGGCTGGTTGTAAAAGGATTTCAGCAGAGAGCAGGTATCGACTTCACAGAGATCTTTTCTCCTGTAGTCAAGATGAGTACTATTCGAGCGGTGCTGAGCATGGTGGCAGTAGAGGATCTTCACTTAGAGCAGCTTGATGTGAAGACGGCCTTTCTCCACGGAGATCTCGATGAGGAGATATATATGCAGCAGCCGGAGGGATACATTGCAGCTGGCACGGGTGACTTAGTCTGCAAACTAAAGAAAAGCCTCTATGGTTTGAAACAGGCACCCAGACAATGGTATCTCAAGTTCGATAGTTACATGCTTGAGATAGGATACAGGAGATGTCAGGAGGATCACTGTTGCTACTTTCGGGACTTCGGTACATCTTACATTATCTTGCTATTGTATGTTGATGACATGTTAGTTGCAGGAGCTAGCATGCATGAGATTGCAAAATTGAAGCTGAAGCTGTCAAGAAAATTTGCAATGAAGGATCTAGGAGCAGCAAAACAGATCCTTGGGATGTGGATCAGTAGAGATAGGTCTAAACATATCCTCAGACTATCTCAGGCGGAGTACATCAGCCGAGTACTCAGGAGATTCTGCATGGAGGGTGCCAAACCTGTTGGCACACCGCTGGGTGCCCATTTTAAGCTCTCAAAAGGGCAAAGTCCGAAGACGCGGGTGGAGGAGCTCAATATGTCAAAAATTCCGTATGCATCGGCAGTGGGGAGCTTGATGTACGCTATGGTGTGTACGAGACCAGACATTGCTCAAGCAGTGGGAGTTGTGAGTCGCTTCATGAGCTGCCCAGGCTTGGAGCATTGGCGCGCAGTCAAATGGATACTGAGGTATCTGAAAGGCACTGAGCACATGTCATTGTGCTATGGAGGTTCTGAGATCCGGTTACAGGGCTATGTAGACTCAGACATGGCAGGGGACTTGGACGGCAGGAGAAGCACGACAGGGTACTTGTTCACCTTGGGCAGTGGAGCCGTCAGTTGGATTTCCAGGTTGCAACCAGTTGTTGCATTGTCGACTACGGAGGCGGAGTATGTGGCAGCCACAGAGGCGTGCAAGGAACTAATATGGCTTCAAGTCTTGATGAAGGAGCTTGGGAAGGAACAGAAGGATTGCATGTTATATTCAGATAGTCAAAGTGCAATTCATCTGGCAAAGAATTCAGCTTTCCATTCAAGGACGAAGCATATTGACATACGGTACCACTTCGTGAGGTCATTGCTCGAGCAGGGACTCGTCAAGTTGGAGAAGATTCATACAAGTCAGAATCCTGCAGATATGTTGACGAAGGTCGTCACGGTGGAGAAGCTGAGGAGTTGTTCAGCTTCTGCTGGTCTTCATGCATGAAGACGTTGAGGAGGCATCGTACCTATTTCACTAGGATGATTTAGTTTCAGTGGGAGCACAGAGGAGAGCCAAGTAACAAGAGGATATACCCAAGGTCTCCAAGTGGGAGATTGTTGGGGTATGTGGAGACCTTTGGTGATGAAGAGAATTGAAGGAAAATCAATTCTGCATAGTTTTCTGTCTGGCGGACTGTCGGAGTCGACTCGAGCTTCAGTCGAGTCGACTCGGGAACAGTCGAGTCGACTCGAGGTCTGTCGAGTCGACCCGAGAAGAGAAAAGCCGCAAAAACCATGTTTCTGTCTGGACTGTCAGAGTCGACTCGAACTACAGTCGAGTCGACTCGGAGCATCGTCGAGTCGACTCGAGATACAGTGGAGTCGACTCGAGATCGTGCCAGTTAAACTGGAAATTGTCCAGACATGCCAGAGTCGACTCGGACTTCAGCCGAGTCGACTCGGGCTCGCGGGAAATCATACGGATGAGTTTTTCTTTTGGTGTTTTGTTGGCGTTTCGACGGCTATGATCATCTGAAGGTCTTGAGACTATATATAGGACTCATGAGAGCCCTAGGAAAATAGGGTTATTGGCCGTATATTTGAGAGAGACTCTTGTTTGTGAGGCTAGGGTTCTAGAGAAGAAGAGGATTGGGATCCTACTTCTTGTGCAAAGGGAATTCTGTGTGAATCTCTTGTAGATCGATCGCTTGTGATCGTTCGGGTGTGTGCTATCTCTGTAATCAGTTCATCCTTATTGAGATTTGGAGCGGTGGAGGACGTAGGCTATTTGTAGCCGAACCTCGTTACATTTTTGTGTTTGCTTTGCTATTTTCTTCCTTCTTCTTCCTTTGATCTTTGATAATCCGTTGCGGTGCTCAAGTGTTTTATCCTACTGATACCACGGGGTAATCTTTTGCCCTTCGTAGGCGGAGCGAAGAGGTGATCCTTGAGTCCGGAGTCGAGGGAGCGAGAGAGTGCTTATCCGTTTGTATCTCTCTTGCTTGTCCGACGTCGGTGGCGGCGCTGGTGTGAGTGGGTTCCGGTGCGGGGCGCCGACAACATATCATAATTGTGATTTGGAATCACAATAGAAATCAATCATCAATATGATTGGTGATTGAATTAACCCACTAAGTGTTAGTAAGTTAATGAAAGAAGAATTAAGTGGAATTGATTGCAATTGGATTGCAATTGGGCTGATTTAATGAGCCAAATCAAATTGGGTTTGACCCAAAGTGATTTGGGTTCATGATTGGGTTAATCTGATTAAACCAAGATTTGTACAGATTTTAAAAACCACATGTCATCGTAGGATGAATATGACTTCACACTATGTGGACTTTAAAGTCCACATGGCGTCGTAGGATGCATGCTCCTAAATCAATTAATTCTCCTAATAAGATTAGGAATCCTAATGTGATTAGAAAATTAATCATTTGATTAAGTGGACACATGTCATGCATCTATGAGCGCAAGGATTGGACACTTTGCATTAATCCAAGGGTGGGTTATAGTCCCATACTCCTAATAAGATTAGGAGAGGCCCTAAACCCAATCTATAAAAGGGTAGCAAGGAAGACATTATGACAAAAATTCTCTCCTCTTCCTCTCCACGCCTCCTCTTCTTTCTTCCTCCTCCACGGCAGTAAGTGATCTTCATCCTCCTCTTCTTACACGGTAGCAAGGCAAGGAAGATCCACGTGCAAGGTTCCTCCTTCCTTTTCCTCCACTGCGTGTAAGATCAAAGAAGAAAGGGTTCTTCTTCAAAGAGGTAAATTGCAGATTCTTATTCCAACTTATGATAGTCATGAGAGGTCTTTGCAAGGAGCTAGTGATGAGAGTACAAAAGTAAAATTTTCATACTATCATAATTAATATTAGAGCTAATCTTTTTTTTAATAAAATTGATTAATTAATGTTTTATTTGTGTCTGAGTGCAAGTAATTCAAGAGATCGAATAACGCTGGGTTTGAGCCCAATGCTTGGCGTTCCGAGCTCAACAAATCCTTAGCGTCTCATCTGAGCCTCACACCGCCTGTCATCCGCATGCAATTCATATCACTATATCCAGATGTTTCAGCTAGCACAAGTGCTCGCGTTATGGAGCTTCTTAGCATTTTCCAACCGTCCGTGGCAGCATGCAACCGGATTGAGCGTTCCAGCTTCTGTGATCTCCCAAAGTCCCTTCGACACCTTCGTGGCATCCCAAGCGATCGTGGCATCCAATCGTTTCATCTTCAAATTCCCAACGGCAGCGAGGGAAATCCAAAGCCAAACCGGCTCTTTCTTTCATCCGTGAAGCAACTCCCCAAGCTCTTTTGGCTTCCAAGCAATAGAGAACCATCCCAGCCATGAAGAGCATCCCAAGCATCGTGGCATTCGATCATTTCTGTTGCCCAGATAGACAACCCAAGAGGGGGGGGGGGTGAATTGGGTTTTAAAATAATTTTAACTATTAAAGCGTTTGTGGGTGACTAATTAATGCTTTTTACAAGATGATTAATTAGTTGCTGTGATGTGTATGGAATGAGAGTAATGGTAAGAGACAAGCAATCACAAACACAAAGCTTTATAGTGGTTCGGAGCTAACCCTTGCTCCTACGTCCACTCCCCAAGTCTCTCTTGGGAATTCACTATAACCCCTTGGATTACAGCCGGTTGTTTTCCAAGCTCACAACCAAACTTGTTGTTTTACGAGCTCACAACGAACTCGGTCGGTTTTCCCAGGCTCACCGACTAGAACCAATCCCGATTGTTTTTCCGGGATCACAATCGAACCCTTACACGTTGGTTTTACACTCGGCTCACCAACCAACCTCAATACTCTTGATTCAATGCCCCGATTGAACCAAGCAAAGACAAAGGTGTAGATAAAAGAGACAAACAGAAAAATACAGCTTCTCAAAAGCAGATAAATGGCAATATGAACAATAACGAAGTTAAGAGCCCTCAAACGCTTTTAAGTTGGAGAAGAGGAAGGGCTTCTTGAACTTCGGGTCTCCTCTTGAATGTGTAGTCGACTTGAATGCAGGAGAAGGAGGCTTTAATTGCTGGAAAGATGTAGGTGGATGCAGTAAATGCAGATCTTCCTCTTTTTCGTTGAAGAACACGTTGCAGAGCTTGAATGCTTGATTAGTTGGAGTGGAATGGTTCTTCTCTGCCTTGCTACAGTCTTCTGTGGCTATTTAAACCAACCCCCACGGAAACTAGCCGTTAGAGAGCTTTTTCTGCCCGTTCTGCACACTCTGCGCAGCCTGACAATGTGTCCGTTGGTGGGTTAGAGTCGACTCGCGCGATCAGGAGTCGACTCGGCTGTAGCGGGAGTCGACTCAAGCATTTCCGGAGTCGACTCGGCAACTGTTCCAAATTTGAATTAAAGTTGCCTTCACGACTGGGAGTCGACTCGTCTTGACCTGGAGTCGACTCGCCAACTTCTGGAGCTGACTTGGCAATTTCGGAGTCGGCTCATCCACTGAAGTCCGTGGATCCAATTTTGAATTTGATCCACTCGAGTCGACTCGACTGTCCTGGGAGTCGACTCGAATCTCAGAGCCCGAACTCCCGATTCTCTGTCTTTTGGCTCGTCCAGTCTTGGAGTCGACTCGAACTTTCTCGGAGTCGACTCGGCTCTCAGTTTCCGAAACTTGGTCTTCTACCTTTTTGATGTGAAGCTGTCTTGGAGTCGACTCGAGCTGTCTGGGAGTCGACTCGAATCTCAGAGGCAGTAACTTGGTCTTCTGTCTGTTGATGGTCGCAGAGTCTTGGAGTCGACTCGCATATTGCGGGAGTCGACTCGAATCTCAGAGTCCAAAAATTGCTCTCTGACTTTTTCTTGTGTTCTTCTGAGAGTCGACTCACACCTTCTTTGGAGTCGACTTGCCATCCATCGGAGTCGACTCGCGTTTCACTGGAGTCGACTCGAATCTCAGACCCAAAAACTGCTCTCTGACTTTTTCTTTGTGTTCCTCTTGGAGTCGACTCTTACTATCCTGGAGTCGACTCGGTGAACAGCACTTAACCATAAAGAAGCTCTACCGTGCGAAGCCAACATGATCGAGCGCCTATGCCGGGGAGGTGCACTTTGCTTCGCCGTTATGATGTCCAACCAAGGAGTGGCTGCGGAGGGACCTCAACCGCAGCCAAAAGATGATTTGCAAGAACTCCCACCGCAAGTACAAAAGTTGCTTGCAGCACATCAAGGAGTCCTTGCCATGCCAACCGCACTTCCTCCCAAGCGCGCCTTCGACCACTTCATCCGGCTCAAGGAAGAAGGCAAGCCAATCAACGTACCTCCCTATAGGTACGCGCACTTCCAAAAGGGAGAGATTGAAAGGCAGGTTGAAGAAATGTTGAAACAGGGAATCATCCAACCAAGCACTAGCCCATTCTCATCGCCGGTTTTGCTAGTGAAGAAGAAAGATGGGTCTTGGAGGTTCTGCACCGACTACAGGGCCTTGAACGAGGCCACCATCAAAGACTGATTCCCCATTCCAACCGTGGACGAGATGCTTGATGAGCTCCACGGTGCGAAGTACTCGCGCACTTTGGGAGTCGACTCGTTGACAGGTTCTAAGTTGAAGCTTTCTGTTCTTCTGTCTGTTCTCAGTCGGAGTCGACTCGTACAGATCGGGAGTCGACTCGACCCCGTGCCAGTGAACTTGATACGCTTGGAGTCGACTCGTGATACTCTGGAGTCGACTCGAGTCTCAGACTTTGGTTCAAGCTGACTTCTTAACTTATCCAAAAATTATGAACCAAGTCTTGAGACACTTAGACAAGATTTTCACTGAAACACTTAATTGAATTCATTAGTAAACAAGAAATATACTCAAATGCTTTGAGCTCATCAAAATCAAATAGGGTTTTAATCAATCACTCCACAATCTCCCCCTTTTTGATGATGACAAAACACTGAGTATATGTAAAGTGAATTGCACAATAAACAATGAAATAAAATCCATAAATGAATTCAAATGTCTGGTAATTCAATTTATCCAAGCTTGAAAGGAGTGAAACAATAAATTTCGGAGTTAAAGCTCCCCCTTTCATTTGGAATTATATAAGCCTTCATATTATACAATCAATTGTTTGGCTTATATGTGATTAATGATTTTGCTTGATTAAAATTCAGATTCTCCCCCTCAACATATGTATTCTACTATGTTTTGATTCTTTGAATTTTCTTTTAATGCTTTGAAGTTTTTGAACTGAATTTTTTGGTTTTTAGAGGGAAAATCTGTCAATTTGTTCTTGAGTAGGATTCAGCTAATCTCCGAATATCCCTTGAATAGATTCTGGAGATTACTCCATTAGGAGCCCCAAAAGAGAGATAATGAGCCTCGAGGTACCGAATCCACTAAGAACGAATTTGTGTGTTTTAAGAGTTTATCTTTTTATTGATTTCCATTGATTCCTTTTACATATTTTATGCATATTTTTTCCCTATACATATTTCTCCCCCTTTTACATATTTTATACATATTTCTTCCCCTTTTTGTCATCATATAAAAAAGGAGGTAAACAGAACACACAATCAAACATAGATCAAAAGGCACATTATTGAAGAAAAATGCGGCTACTCATTGTATTAATTTGTATGTAAGTACATTTCAGAATACAATAAGTAACGTAAAGCAATACATGTCAAAGCAAAATACAAAAAGTAGCTACGGTCTCCTCGAGGATGTAGGTCCTCCTCTCGAGGATGTATCTCCTCCTCTCGAGGATGTGACTCCTCCTCTCGAGGATGTGGCTCCTCCTCTCGAGGATGTATCTCCTCGAGGCATGCACTCCACGAGTGATTGGACCGCATTGGTCACGTTCTCTAGCTGGCGAATGATGGCCTGGATGGCCCTGCTCTGTGTCGTATCCAGCTCGAGTACTGACTTCTGCAGTCCGTCCAGCTTGTCGATGAGCACATTCGACAAGCGCTCGGCCCCTGCGGTGGTGGTGGACATGTCACGGCCGATGTCATCCCGCATCTGTCGAGTGGTGCTCGTGACCTCACTCATGCTGTGGAACTGGGCCTGTATCAAGGTCCTCATGTTGTATATCTCTTGCCGCACCTCAGCCGTCATGTCTGTCATGGCTGTCAGGGAAGGGACCAATGCGGAAGATGTGGGCGCAGGAGAGGGAGTAGGCACCGCACCCCGGAGCTCCTGGAGCAGATCTCGGACTATCTCCTGCCGCAGCTCCCGGAGCTGCTCAGACGAGATCCGGACCTCCATAGGCTGAGTGGGTGGAGCTGAGGAGGAGGGTCCGGCGGAGGTGGTAGGAGCAGAAGTGGATGGAAAGTCTGGTACGTCGGGAAAGTCAGAATCGGGCTCAGGACTGGGGGAAGGTCTGGTGGTCTGTGAGGTGAGGGACGACTTCCTAACCCAGATCCCCTCTCTCTTCCGAAACCCCATCCTGTGTAGGGTCCTTGCACGCGTGCGATCAGTCCATCGCAATGCGCGAAAGGGCTCCCCCTCAGGAATGGGAATCTCGTACTCCCTAAACAGAAGGGTGAATATCATGCCGTATGGGAGGGTGAGCCTAGGTCTATCTAGGGGCTCACACATATACCTATAGATGAGTTTGGGGAAGTTGATCGGGGTGTCCTGAAGAATATAAAACATAAGAGCTAGGTCTCTCTCATTTACAAAATCAAATCTCCCTGTCTTAGGGAAGATGGACCTAGATAGTATACTCAAAAGGATTCTCACCTCAATCGGAAGTGAGCTAGCAGAAACCTCGTCTAGAGGTGACTGGGGTGGATGCCCTAGAACGGTCGTAAGGGCCTCAACCCTGTCCTCAGGGTGTGTGGGAGCCACCCCTACTAATGGAAGGTGGAGGATGTGGGCAATAAGATCCTCCGTAACAAACAGAGGGACACCGGCTACTGTGCCCTCGATACCCCCATCTCCCCGATGGACGGTACCATAGAACTCTCTAACAAGGCCAGGGTAAGTGGGGAGATCTAAAGTGAGGAAGTACTCTAATCCCTGTGCCCTAAGCCTATCACCTATGGTGAACCCTTTCCGGGATAGATAGTCGAAATCGACATATCTCCCGGTGGTGACGGCCTTCCCGGCCAATGGCCTCGCGGGAACCGCCCTAGGCGGGGAACGAGCCGGAGGTCGTTGCCTCGCGGGATCGTGCCGCGCCTTGGAGCGCCGCTCGGGACCGGCCTCGGGTCGGGACCTCTTCCGGACAACGGTCTTACGCGGCATTATGACCTAGACGGAATGAAAAACCTAAAGGACGGAGAAAGGTCGACGGAGGAGGCTTGGGACCGACCGGGGGCGACCTAGGAATGGATGAAAAACCTAAGAACCGGTGAAAGATCGACGGAAAAGGGGTTGGAGACGATCGGGGACGACCTAGGAGTCGGCTCTAGGGCTTTTGAACAGTGGCGGCTTGAGAGAAAAGTGTTTTCGAAACGACAAATCTAGGGTTAAAAAGTCGGATCCCGACTGCGAGTCGACTCCACTGAGTCGCGAGTCGACTCGACCTCGAGTCGACTCCAGAATATGCGCGAGTCGACTCTCCTTATGCGCCTGAAGACTTCGAGTCGACTCCCGACTATATGCGAGTCAACTCCCCCTCTGCTGCCATCTTTGCGAGTCGACTCCCGCAAAAGCGCGAGTCGACTCCCCCTTAGGAGCCGACTCTGAAACTTACTCGAGTCGTCTCTAACTTTGGCACGCACCTAAAAATCATGCTTCGTTTGTGCCAAACGAGGGAAAATCACTAAATTAGGATCTGATTTGATGATCATTGAAGAGAAACTCTATTTTAACCACAAACTAATCATCAGAATCAATGAATCTATTGGAAACTACCACTAGGATGGATCAATCACTCCTAATCCCCTCCTAAGCACGCTAAACCTCTCTTCACTTAGGGGTTTTGTAAAAATGTCTGCTAATTGATCATCAGTACAAACAAATTGGAGTGTCACATCACCATTCAATACATGATCTCTTATGAAGTGATGTCTTATCTCAATATGTTTAGTTCTTGAATGCTGAATTGGATTTTTAGTTAGATTAATGGCACTTGTATTATCACAATTAATGAAAATTTTATCTTGTTTAATGCCATAATCTTCTAGTTGTTGTTTAATCCACAAGATTTGAGCACAACAACTCCCGGCTGCAACATATTCAGCTTCAGCAGTAGATAATGCAACCGAGTTTTGTTTCTTGCTAAACCATGAGATAAGGTTTTCTCCTAGAAATTGACACGACCCGCTGGTACTTTTTCTATCAAGCTTACATCCAGCGAAGTCTGAATCTGTGTATCCTATTAAGTTTAGGCTAGATTCTTTAGAGTACCATAGCCCTATGTTCTTAGTTCCTATTAAGTATTTAAAAATTCTCTTAACTGCAGCTAGATGTGATTCTTTAGGATTAGCCTGATATCTAGCACACATGCAAACACTAAACATAATATCAGGTCTACTTGCAGTAAGATACAATAAGGATCCTATCATACCTCTATAAAGTTTTTGATCTACAGATTTACCTGATTCATCTTGATCTAATTTGCATGATGAGCTCATGGGGGTGCTGATTGACTTGTTTCCCTCCATATCAAACTTCTTGAGCATCTCCTTGATATACTTGGCTTGATTGACGAAGATGCCTCCTTCAGACTGTTTGATTTGAAGCTCGGGGAAGTAGTTCAGCTCTCCCATCATGCTCATCTCAAACTCACTCTGCATCAAATCAGCAAATTCTTCGCAGAGGCGATTGTTAGTAGCACCGAAAATGATATCATCAACATAAATCTGTACTAATAACATATCTTTGTTTTGCTTTTTCAGAAATAGGGTATCTACATTTTCCCTAGAGAATTTATGTTCTAATAGGAATTTGCTAAGTCTCTCATACCATGCTCTAGGTGCTTGTTTTAAACCATAAAGTGCTTTGTTCAGTTTATATACATGATTAGGGTATTGATGATTTTCAAAACCAGGAGGTTGTTCTACATATACCTCCTCATTAATATACCCATTTAAAAATGCACTTTTTACATCCATTTGAAAAAGTTTGAAGTCCTTAGAGCATGCATATGCTAATAATAGTCTAATAGCCTCAAGTCTAGCTACAGGAGCAAAGGTTTCATCAAAATCTATACCTTCTTCTTGATTATAACCCTTTGCTACTAGTCTAGCCTTATTCCTTATAACAATTCCATTTTCATCAAGTTTATTTTTATAAATCCATTTCGTGCCTATAATAGGATATTCAGAAGGTCTCTCTATTAGATTCCATACCTTGTTTCTAGTAAATTGGTTTAATTCTTCTTGCATTGCATTTATCCAATTTACATCATTTTCGGCCTCTTCTATGTGTTTGGGCTCAAAGTGTGAGACAAAAGCTAGATGGTTATTTAAATTTCTAAGGGATGCTCTAGTCCTAACCGGTTGAGATGGATCATCTAGAATTAGTTCCTTAGGATGCTCGTGAGCATACCTCCAAGCTTTAGTTAGCCCATGATCCACAATAGCCTCTTGGCTTGATGATGCTCCTTCACTCAACTTTTGATTATCATCTTGTAATGCCATCTCATCTATCTTTTCTTCAAGAATTTCAACATCATCATCAAAATTAACTTTCTTACTAGAGGAGATGTCACTAGAGTCATCAAATACAACATGTATAGATTATTCTATAACTAAGGTTCTTTTATTAAAGACTCTATAGGCTTTACTAGTTGTAGAGTAACCTAAGAATATTCCTTCATCCGATTTAGAGTCAAATTTACCTAGATTATCTTTTCCATTATTATGAACAAAACACCTACATCCAAAAACATGAAAGTAATTAACTTTTGGTTTTCTGTTTTTCCAAAGTTCATAAGGTGTTTTCTTTATGATGGGTCTTAATAAAACTCTATTTAATAATGGCAAGAAGTATTAATGGCTTCTCCCCAAAAGTACTTAGGGAGGTTACTTTCACATAACATAGTTCTAGCCATTTCCTCTAGAGTCCTATTTTTCCTTTCCACGACTCCATTTTGTTGTGGTGTCCTAGGTGCAGAAAAATTATGAGTTATTCCCTTTTTACTACAAAACTCATTGAATAACTGATTTTCAAATTCGGTACCATAGTCACTTCTAATGGCTATTACTGAAGTATCTCTAGCATTGGTTACTTCCTTATGAAACTTTTTAAATACTGAAAAAGCTTGATCTTTATGTGCTAAGAACATAACCCAAGTGTACCTAGAATAATCATCTACAATAACTAGACCATATTTATTTCCACCTAGGCTTGTTGTTCTAGTTGGTCCGAATAGGTCCATGTGTAATAATTCTAGAGGTCTAGAGGTAGAGACACATTTTATGGATTTAAATGAGTTCCTAGATTGTTTGCCAAATTGACATGCTTCACATATTTTGTTCTTTTCAAATTTTAATTTTGGCAAACCTATCACGAAATCTCTTTTAACTAGTTTAGTTATTGTGTCCATGCTTGCATGACCTAACTTACGGTGCCATAACCAACTAGCATCATTATCTTTAGTTTCATTAACAACTAAACATTGGTTATGTTTTGCAAGATCTTCAAGGTCTACAACATATACATTTCCACGTCTAATTCCTTTAAAGACTAAACTATTGTCATTAGGGTTTGTTATAATGCATAGTGATGGTTTAAACATAACATCATACCCTTTATCACATAATTGACTAATGCTTAACAAGTTATGCTTAAGACCATCCACATATCTAACATTATCAATAAAAGTAGAAGGGGTGATTTGAACTTTACCAATACCAATGATGTGACCTTGGTTGTTGTCTCCAAAAGTCACAGCACCTCCCTTCTTAGCTTCAAGGGTGAAAAATTGATCCTTATCACCCGTCATGTGTCTTGAGCAGCCACTATCCAAATACCAGCAGTTTTTGTTGACCTTGGCTGCAAGACACTCCTCATTTTCATTGGCCATGAAGCAGAAATTGGCCTTCTCTTCTTGTTCTTCATCCGATGATGAAGATGATGTGTCGGAGTCCGATAGGGTGGTGACAAGGGCTTTCTTCTTCTTGTACTTGCTGCCCTTCTTTAGTAAGGGACACTCAGCTCTGATGTGTCCTGGCTTTTTGCACTCATAGCACCCAATCCCCTCATTTTCCCTTTCCTTACCTTTGTCCTTGCGGTAGGAATTTGAGGGGCCTCTCCTTTGATGATAAGCCTTCTTGTGGTTGATGAATTTTTTGAACTTGCGCACAAAAAGTGCCTCACCATCATCTTCCTCATGTTCTTCTCCTTCACTGCTGCTACTGCAAGATAATTCCTTGTTAGATGAAGTAGATTTCAGAGCTATTACCTTTTTCTTGTGGGAGGACTCTTCCTCGTTGTGTTGCTTCATGGTTAGCTCGTGCGTCATTAAGGATCCAAGAAGCTCCTCAAGTGGTAACTTGTTCAGGTCCTTGGCTTCTTGGATTGCGGTCACTTTAGCTTCCCATGACCTTGGTAGACACCGAAGGATTTTTCTGACAAGCTCACTGTTAGTATAGTTCTTGCCAAGGCTTTTTAGGCCATTGACAATGTCAGTAAACCTAGTAAACATGCATGTAATTGTTTCATTAGAATCCATTTTAAATAGTTCATATTTATGAACCAAAATATTTATTTTGGATTCTTTGACTTGATTCGTGCCCTCATGGGTCACTTCAAGTCTGTCCCAAATCTCTTTTGCAGAATTGCAAGTAGAGACCCTATTAAATTCATTTCTATCTAAGGCACAATAAAGCACATTCATAGCTTTAGAATTTAGTTGTGCCTTCCTCATGTCATGTTCATCCCAATTCTTTTCTAGTTTGGGTGCCGTGACACCCTCTACATATATGGATGGGATGTATGGGCCATTTACTACAATGGTCCACATCTCATAGTCTTGGGCTTGGATGAATATTCTCATCCTAGCCTTCCAATATGAGTAGTCGGATCCATTAAAGAATGGGGGTCTTTGGGTGGACTGACCCTCAATGTGGGAAGATCCAAATGGGGTTGTCATTTCGATCTTTTACTCTTGGGTGGAAGAGTTTAGGCTCTGATACCACTTGTTGCCCAGATAGACAACCCAAGAGGGGGGGGGTGAATTGGGTTTTAAAATAATTTTAACTATTAAAGCGTTTGTGGGTGACTAATTAATGCTTTTTACAAGATGATTAATTAGTTGCTGTGATGTGTATGGAATGAGAGTAATGGTAAGAGACAAGCAATCACAAACACAAAGCTTTTATAGTGGTTCGGAGCTAACCCTTGCTCCTACGTCCACTCCCCAAGTCTCTCTTGGGAATTTACTATAACCCCTTGGATTACAGCCGGTTGTTTTCCAAGCTCACAACCAAACTTGTTGTTTTACGAGCTCACAACGAACTCGGTCGGTTTTCCCAGGCTCACCGACTAGAACCAACCCCGATTGTTTTCCCGGGATCACAATCGAACCCTTACACGTTGGTTTTACACTCGGCTCACCAACCAACCTCAATACTCTTGATTCAATGCCCCGATTGAACCAAGCAAAGACAAAGGTGTAGATAAAAGAGACAAACAGAAAAATACAGCTTCTCAAAAGCAGATAAATGGCAATATGAACAATAACGAAGTTAAGAGCCCTCAAATGCTTTTAAGTTGGAGAAGAGGAAGGGCTTCTTGAACTTCGGGTCTCCTCTTGAATGTGTAGTCGACTTGAATGCAGGAGAAGGAGGCTTTAATTGCTGGGAAGATGTAGGTGGATACAGTAAATGCAGATCTTCCTCTTTTTCGTTGAAGAATACGTTGCAGAGCTTGAATGCTTGATTAGTTGGAGTGGAATGGTTCTTCTCTGCCTTGCTACAGTCTTCTGTGGCTATTTAAACCAACCCCCACGGAAACTAGCCGTTAGAGAGCTTTTTCTGCTCGTTCTGCACACTCTGCGCAGCCTGACAATGTGTCCGTTGATGGGTTAGAGTCGACTCGCGCGATCAGGAGTCGACTCGGCTGTAGCGGGAGTCGACTCAAACTTTTCCGGAGTCGACTCGGCAACTGTTCCAAATTTGAATTAAAGTTGCCTTCATGACTGGGAGTCGACTCGTCTTGACCTGGAGTCGACTCGCCAACTTTTGGAGCTGACTTGGCAATTTCGGAGTCGGCTCATCCACTGAAGTCCGTGGATCCAATTTTGAATTTGATCCACTCGAGTCGACTCGACTGTCCTGGGAGTCGACTCGAATCTCAGAGCCCGAACTCCCGATTCTCTGTCTTTTGGCTCGTCCAGTCTTGGAGTCGACTCGAACTTCCTTGGAGTCGACTCGGCTCTCAGTTTCCGAAACTTGGTCTTCTGCCTTTTTGATGTGAAGCTGTCTTGGAGTCGACTCGAGCTGTCTGGGAGTCGACTCGAATCTCAGAGGCAGTAACTTGGTCTTCTGTCTGTTGATGGTCGCGGAGTCTTGGAGTCGACTCGCATATTGCGGGAGTCGACTCGAATCTCAGAGTCCGAAAATTACTCTCTGACTTTTTCTTGTGTTCCTCTGAGAGTCGACTCACACCTTCTTTGGAGTCGACTTGCCATCCATCGGAGTCGACTCGCGTTTCACTGGAGTCGACTCGAATCTCAGACCCGAAAACTGCTCTCTGACTTTTTCTTTGTGTTCCTCTTGGAGTCGACTCTTACTATCCTGGAGTCGACTCGGTGAACAGCACTTAACCATAAAGAAGCTCTACCGTGCGAAGCCAACATGATCGAGCGCCTATGCCGGGGAGGTGCACTTTGCTTCGCCGTTATGATGTCCAACCAAGGAGTGGCTGCGGAGGGACCTCAACCGCAGCCAAAAGATGATTTGCAAGAACTCCCACCGCAAGTACAAAAGTTGCTTGCAGTACATCAAGGAGTCCTTGCCATGCCAACCGCACTCCCTCCCAAGCGCGCCTTCGACCACTTCATCCGGCTCAAGGAAGAAGGCAAGCCAATCAACGTACCTCCCTATAGGTACGCGCACTTCCAAAAGGGAGAGATTGAAAGGCAGGTTGAAGAAATGTTGAAACAGGGAATCATCCAACCAAGCACTAGCCCATTCTCATTGCCGGTTTTGCTAGTGAAGAAGAAAGATGGGTCTTGGAGGTTCTGCACCGACTACAGGGCCTTGAACGAGGCCACCATCAAAGACCGATTCCCCATTCCAACCGTGGACGAGATGCTTGATGAGCTCCACGGTGCAAAGTACTCGCGCACTTTGGGAGTCGACTCGTTGACAGGTTCTGAGTTGAAGCTTTCTGTTCTTCTGTCTGTTCTCAGTCGGAGTCGACTCGTACAGATCGGGAGTCGACTCGACCCCGTGCCAGTGAACTTGATACGCTTGGAGTCGACTCGTGATACTCTGGAGTCGACTCGAGTCTCAGACTTTGGTTCAAGCTGACTTCTTAACTTATCCAAAAATTATGAACCAAGTCTTGAGACACTTAGACAAGATTTTCACTGAAACACTTAATTGAATTCATTAGTAAACAAGAAATATACTCAAATGCTTTGAGCTCATTAAAATCAAATAGGGTTTTAATCAATCACTCCACAATTTCATCTAGCCGAGTCCTCCACTCCCTTCCCAGCGAATAAATTCCAGCCATCTGAGGAGTCTTCCCAACACCCATGGTTTCCCAGCAACTTTCCATCTCCAAGCCGCGTCTCATCAGCGTTCAAAACCGTCCCAAGCAACCGCAGCCTATAAAAGGACCCAGGTGAAGAAGAGGCGAAGGGGGATTGATCTTACATCCGGTGGAGACAGGAGGACACGGAGCAAGGGAGAGGAGACCACGGTGGAGGCAGACGGAAGAGAGGAGGCCTTTCATTTTTTTCTCTCCAACCGACTACATTCCCCTGGGAGTTGGCACGGAGGAAGGGAGAAAGCAGCTGGGAGAAGAAAACAGAGCACCCTGTTTTCTGAACCAAAGAAAAAAAGAAAAGGGATTTATGTTTATTTTAAGTTATTCTTTACTAATCCTTCTTATAAAAATGTTTCCATCTCATATGGATAACTAAATCTCTTTTAGCTAAGGCTAGGGAAAAGCCTAGCATTTTCTCATGTATTTCCTTTAATCATCAATGGAATTTTAATATTTTTGATTTGATTTATGGTGCAGTAGATTGATAGAAATTATTTCAAACTTATATATTTTCTTTGATTTGTCATTTCCTCCGGGTATAACAGATGCTTAGAAATCCCTGTAGTTTAAAATAGAATTACTGTAATGCTGCCCATAAAACTAAATCTATTTTATTATGATTAATATATGATTTTAAGAAAAGAATGATGAAGTGCTAGGCTGAATCCTGATGCCTTAGTTATATATATTTTTTTTAATCTGAATATTATTTAGCCTTTAGTTGTTGTTCACTGTCAAATCCCTGTGGATTCGAACTCGGACTCACCGAGAATATTACTTTGCTACACCCTATACTTGGGGTATCCTACATTCAATTTCTCTTTTAAAAAGAGCAAGATTAAAATCGTAGCAAGTTTTTGGCGCCGTTGCCGGAGATTTGCAACGTGCGAACGAGAACAAGGCTGCAAATTTCAATTTTTGCTTTCTGTTTCTTCAATTTTTCTTTATTTTTAACACGGCCGAAATTTCAAATCTTTTCAGATTCAAGGACGATACAAAGCAGGACCAGTAACGAGAAAAATCAAGATCACATTTTTGGATTTCCGGAGTGAACGAACTCCGGCCATGAGTATTTAAATTAATTTTCCTGTTTTGCTCATACTAGTACTATTTTTCCTAGATTAGAATTTTACTCTTGTTTAAAAAAATTTTAAAAAATTATTAATTAAATTAATAAAAAAATAAATAAATAAATAAATAAATAAAAATTTAGCTAGTTTGCTTGATCAACTATTCAAATGCAATTTAATGTCATGACATAAAATGTTAAAAATCTTCTTGATTGTTGCATATAGTATTAAAGCATTTGCATAAAATAATCTAAGGGCTGAACCCATTAAAAAGATAAGGTCGGGATTTCATCACTCGTCTTTAGCCCAAAAATCATCCAAGTGCATAAATATCCTAAGCCTAATTAAAATCAACTAGAAGTTGGCCCCTAAGGATATTCGAGCTCAATAGGACGAAGACCACTGAAAGTTGCACCAATTTCGCTCTATGGCCCAGGTCGATGTCTAGGTAAGCTTTGTCCCTCTAAGTGATTAAAGGGAGACAGTTTCTGTTCGAGAAAAGTGGGTTTTAAGTGGGACCTTTGCTACACGCATCATGACCCCTCCACTTACCTGGGAGCTTACCTGGTCGACTAAGGTTACTAGACCGGATTGGAGGCTTAGGTGTCCTCTTCAAACCAGTTAGGAGCTGTCTAGAATTTTTAGAAAAACATTAGAAATTGTTGGGTGATGTTTTAATGCATGTTTAATTTTAATTAGATTTTTGTTAGAGTGTTTGTTTAGATCTCTTTAGGTGGTACTTGTACCAACCCAAAAAAATAAAATAAAATAAAATAAGAATAAAAATAAAAAAATAAAACAAAATATAAATATATATATATATATATAAATTTCAGTATATGCTGTTGTGGGAGAGAGATAAAACGAATAGATTATTTTGAGTTGAATCAAGAGATAAAAATTTAATTGTTCAAAATTCAAATAATCAAATGGAAGATAATGGTAGTAATCAGGGAGACAATGAATTTCAAGATGACTTACCTATTAGAACGCTTTGTGATTATCTACAACCCACTAGGACCAGTACCTCATCCTGTATGGTTATTCCTACTGCTGCGGGAGCTTTTGACATGAAACCAGGAATAATCCAATTACTCCCAAAGTTTCACGGACTTGATTCTGAAAGTCCCTACTTGCATCTAAAAGAATTTGATGAAGTGTGTTCAACACTTCATTTCAATGATGTCACTGAAGAGGTAGTTAAACTTAAGTTATTTCCTTTTTCTTTAAAAGAAAAAGCTAAGTCATGGTTACACTCCTTAAGGCCTAGGACCATAGTTACCTGGCAAGAAATGACAAGAGAATTTTTAAAGAAATTCTTCCCAACACATAAAACAAACACACTTAGAAGAAATATCATGAACTTCACACAAAAAGATGGAGAAACATTTTTTCAGTGTTGGGAAAGATTTAAGGACCTTTTGCTTGCTTGCCCACATCATGGATATGAAATGTGGAGGGTCATTAGTTTCTTTTATGATGGTTTGTCCTCCAATATGAGACAATTTGTAGAAATGATGTGTAATGGTGAATTCATGAGTAAGGAACCAAATGAAGCCTGGGATTATTTTGATCTTTTAGCAGAAAATGCACAAGCTTGGGATACAACAGATAAAAATGAAAAATCTAAAATAGCACCTAATGCAAAAGGAGGAATATATCTTATTAAAGATGATAAAGATGTCAATGTAAAAATTGCTAATCTGACTAGGAAGGTTGAAGCCACGGAATTAAGCAAAGCCAATATAGGAAAAGCACAAACTATTGTTGAAAGTATATGTGGAATTTGCGAGAGTAATGCACATGTGACCAAGGATTGTCCTACAATCCCTGCTTTTCAAGAAGTGTTGCATGATCAAGCAAATTTCACCAATACTTATAAAAGACCATTTTCAGAAACATACAATCCTAATTGGCGAAACCATCCTAACTTTAGCTGGAGACATGGACCCACTGCCAATGAATCTCAAGAAAATTCTGTTCCTACTCCTTATGTGCCACCACATAGGAAATCCCTTGAAGATACTTTGCAAACCTTCATGCAAGGGCAGACTCAAATAAATCAGAATACCATGCAGTCACTTCAAGAACTTAAAAATTCTGTAGGTAGAATTGAGGCTCAACTCAATGTTAGGGAAAAAGGAACATTTCCAGCCCAACCTCAATCTAACCCAAAGGGTCAACATGAGGTCCATGAAGCAAGTTCATCCCAACAAAAATTTGAACAAGTTAAGTCTGTCACAACCCTTCGTAGCGGAAAAATAATTAACAAAGAAATTCCGACAAAAGATGACAAACCTGAAAAATCTATTGAAAAGAAGGATGAAGATGATAATGAACAAGATGATCCAATACTGCATCACAAGATAGTTGCTCCATTTCCTCAGCGCTTGCTTGCAGCTAAAAAGAGAATACCTGACCAAGAAATTCTGGAAATCTTTAAACAAGTAAAGATTAATATTCCTTTATTAGATGCCATTAAGCAGATCCCATCTTATGCCAAATTTTTAAAAGATCTTTGTACCATAAAGCGAAAGCTTTACGTACAAAAGAAAGCTTTTCTAACTGAACAGGTCAGTGCTATTCTCAAACACAACACCCCACCTAAGTATAAAGATCCTGGTTGTCCTACCATATCTTGTATCATAGGAAACTTCAGGATACAATGAGCCCTTCTTGATTTAGGTGCAAGTGTTAACTTACTGCCCTATTCAGTTTATGAATAATTAGGACTTGGTGAACTTAAACCCACCAAGGTTACTCTCCAACTTGCTGATCGATCTATAAAGATACCAAGAGAAGTAGTCGAGGATGTACTTGTCCAAATTGATAAATTCTATTTTCCAGTCGACTTCATAGTATTAGATACCCAGCCTGTCATAAATTGTACCACTCCAATACCTGTTATCTTAGGCCGCCCATTTCTAGCTACTTCCAATGCTTTGATCAACTGTCGAAATGGAATAATGAAAATGTCATTCGGGAATATGACTATAGATTTTGATATATTTAACATTTGCAAACAACCCGATAATGACAACGAAAATGATGAGATTCATGGAGTTAATCTGATCGACTCCATTGTAGAAGATGCTCTTGTCCCATCTTTTTCTTCTGATCCTTTAGAAACATGCCTAACTCATTTCGGAAATACAGATATCAACCAAAACTTTAGAGAAATCAGTGCTATATTAGATTCAGCTCCTTTGTTGGATACAGATAGGTAGAAATCTCGTTTTGAAGAATTACCTCCATGCAACAATAGTCCTCTACCATTTAGTGTTCAAGCACCCAAACTTGAGCTAAAACCTTTACCATCTGAGCTGAAGTATGCATACCTTGGTCAAGAAGAGACCTTTCCTGTGATCATATCATCCCAACTCGAACAAAATCAGGAATTAAAATTGTTAGAAATTCTCAAGGAACATAAGGGAGCAATAGGGTGGACAATTGCTGATATCAAGGGAATTAGTCCCTCAATTTGTACTCATAGAATCCACCTAGAAGCTAATGCCAAACCTTCTCGTCAACCTCAACGTCGATTAAACCCAAACATGAAGGATGTGGTTAGGGCAAAAGTTCTGAAACTTCTGGATGCGGGTATGATCTACCCAATTTCAGATAGTAAATGGGTAAGTCCAACCCAAGTAGTCCCAAAAAAATCTGATGTTACTGTAGTCAAAAATGCCAACAATGAATTAGTTCCAACTAGGGTCCCCACTAGTTGGCGTGTATGCATTGACTATAGAAAACTTAATTCTGTCACAAGGAAGGATCACTTTTCTCTACCTTTTATTGATCAAATCTTAGAAAGGTTGGCAGGCCACAAATTTTATTGCTTCGTAGATGGCTATTCAGGTTACAACCAAATTGCAATTGATCCTGAAGATCAGGAAAAGACCACTTTTACATGTCCTTTCGGCACATTTGCTTACAAGAGAATGCCTTTTGGATTATGTAATGCTCCTGCAACCTTCCAAAGATGCATGCTCAGTATTTTCTCTGACATGGTTGAGCGTTTTTTGGAAGTCTTCATGGATGATTTTTCGGTTTTCGGCTCCTCTTTTGAAAACTATGTGGACCATTTAAGGCTAGTCTTAATTCGATGTGAGGAGAAGAATCTAATCTTAAACTGGGAAAAGTGCCATTTCATGGTAACTAGGGGAATTGTTCTTGGGCATGTCATTTCATCTGAAGGGATTGAAGTAGACAAGGCTAAAATTGACTTAATTGCTAACTTACCCAACCCAAAAACTGTCAAAGATATACGCTCATTTTTGGGTCATGCAGGATTTTATAGGAGATTCATTAAAGATTTTAGCTCAATATCTAAACCCTTATGTAATCTCCTTCAAAAGGAAACCCAATTTGTGTGGTCTGAAGAATGTCAAAAAGCTTTTGATAAACTTAAAAGCTTGCTGACCTCTGCTCCCATCATGCAACCACCCGACTGGTCGCTTCCTTTTGAAATTATGTGTGATGCTAGTGAATATGCAGTTGGGGTAGTTCTAGGGCAAAGAAAAGAAAGGAAGCCTTATGTTATCTACTATGCAAGTAAGACTTTAAATAGTGCACAAAAGAATTACACCACTACGGAAAAGGAACTACTTGCCATAGTATTTGCACTAGACAAATTTAGGTCTTACTTGATTGGATCCAAAATCATTATCTACACTGACCACGCTGCCCTTAAGTACCTTCTTTCAAAAAAGGATGCTAAGGCACGTTTGCTTAGGTGGATCCTTCTGCTCCAAGAATTTTTTCTGAAAATAAGAGATAAAAAGGGGGTAGAGAACGTAGTAGCTGATCACTTGTCTCGTCTCACTCTTCCAGATTCCATAGACAATTCACCCATAAGAGACACTTTTCCTGATGAGCAACTCTTTGAGATCACGTCGTCACCCTGGTTTGCAGACATTGCAAATTTTCTTGTCACGGGTGAACTCCCGATTCATTGGAATAAACAGGACAAAAGAAAATTTCTGACCGAAATAAAAAATTTCTTCTGGGATGACCCTTATCTTTTCAAATACTACCCAGACCAAATTATTAGGAGATGTGTACCTAATGACGAATTTATTAGTGTCATTTCCTTTTGTCATTTTGAAGCTTGCGGTGGTCATTTCTCTACTAAGAAAATGGCTGCAAAAATTTTATAGTGCGGGTTTTATTGGCCCACCTTGTTCAAAGATTCCCATAACTTTTGCAAAGCTTGCGAGCGTTGTCAAAAGTTAGGTGGGATAACTCGTAGGAATATGATGTCCCTCAATCCAACTTTAATTATCGAAATATTTGACTGTTGGGGAATAGATTTTATGAGTCCATTTCCTCCTTCATTCGGAAATTTGTACATCTTAGTAGCTGTAGATTATGTCTCCAAATGGATTGAGGCAATTCCTTGCAAACATAATGACCATAAAACTGTTTTAAAATTTTTAAATGAAAACATTTTTTCCAGATTTGGAACGCCTCGAGCCGTCATCAGTGATGGGGGTTCACACTTCTGTAATAAGCCTTTTGAGGCTTTAATGCGAAAATATGGAATCACCCATAAAGTCGCCACCCCTTATCATCCACAAACAAGTGGACAAGTTGAAGTATCCAATCGATCAATTAAGAATATTCTAAAAAAAATGGTTAACCCAAATCGCAAAGACTGGTCTTTGCATTTAACTGATGCACTTTGGGCTTATCGTACTGCTTTTAAAAGCCCGATTGGTATGTCTCCGTACCGTCTTATTTTTGGCAAACCGTGTCACTTGCCTGTGGAATTGGAGCATAGGGCCTACTGGGCTATTAAGAGATTTAATTTTGATATGGATAGGGCAAGTTCACTACGCAAACTTCAACTTAATGAACTAGAGAAAATCAAGAATGAAGCATATGAGAATGCTCGAATTTATAAGAACAAAATGAAAGTCTTTCATGATAGAAATATTATAAGAAAAATATTTGAGCCTTCACAAAAAATTTCTATTGTATAATTCAAGACTTCATTTATTTTCAGAAAAATTGAGATCTAGGTGGACCGGCCCGTTTATAGTTAAAACTGTTTATCCGTATGGAACTGTTGAGATAGAGAATCCAAACACCGGTAATATTTTTAAAGTAAATGGCCAACGTTTGAAGTTATTTTTGAATAACTTTACCCCAGAGGTTGAATCGACCAATCTGGGAGATCCTGTTTATCAGGATTGATCTCTGTATCTGCTAGAGATCCTCTGTTTGTATCATAATTTGTCTTTCTTTCATTTTCTGTTAATATGACAATTGGAGAGCAACAACAGTATGCAATCATTCTATCAGGTAAATTCTCACCTTCAGTCTTATTATCCTTCATACAATCATTAATGCCATATTTTATGCATTCATATTGCAACATTGGGGACAATGTTGAAATTAAGTTGGGGGGGAGAGATTACTGTATTTTTCTATATATCATACCAATTGTCATATCATTTCAAAAAAAAAAATCTATTAAAAAAAATAATAATAAAAAAATAATATATATATATAATAATAATAGTAATAATAATAACAAAAATATATTTTGTTGCATTTAATTACCACTTTAATTTTTCTAAGCAAATAAACATGTGCAGCTATTAAGACAAGGAGCACATTATGACTTATTAGAGACCTAATATTAAATCCCCACACAAGTATTCAATGACAATAGGAAGGCCTCAGGAGTTCACTTGTGTTACCTATTTGTTTGTTGACCTTATTCGCAAGAAACGTACGAGTGTCCTTGTCCTAAAGTTTATGATTTGGTTTTCACATAAAGATAGAGTTTGAAATTTCCGGCTAGATCACCTGGGTGCCTTATGTTCTGACCTTGGTTGACCTATAGTCACAATATAGTCACGTTACATATGTATATATATATATAAGAGAGAGAGAGAAATAATACAGTTTGTCTTCACTGAGTAACTGGGCCTCTTGCCTACAAAGCAGCGAGTGTTCGCTTAAAAAGGTGAAAATAACTGAAATAAGTGATTAGTCTGGCCTCGTGGCGTAATCTGGTTCGAGTAATTAAGTCCGAGGGGTGTTTCACCTAATGCCTTGAGCCAACTGGATCAAGAATCATTGACCCAAAGCTCGTTACATGGACCTTACTGTTAGAAAACCCCGATCATGCCGCTGAAATTTAAAAAATTCAGATGCAGCGGAAGAGGCATGCGCGGGATCAACCGTTCATCGCATGAACGTTGTTCAAAAAACCGTTCGTAGATAGATAAGGATTAAAAAACCTTTTAAAACATTTAGAAGATCAGATCTTCATCTTGTGCGGGTAGATGATCACCGCAAACTGAAGTTCGTGGTTTAGGATGAAGGTTCGCTTGAAGCCATTCAAGTGCCCGGCCTCTACGGGTATCCACACGAAGCAGAGGACCGATCCAATCGCTCTAATCTCCCCGGGGTGCTAGCTCCCTTGCAGAGATTGGTTTTGATGGCTGATCACCTCCCTTTCTTTCAACTCTTGAATGCTAGAGGGAGGAGGAAGAAGATGAAAGGATCAAGGAAGAAGATCCAAAAAGCTAGATGCAGCCTTTCCTTTCCTTGCATTGAATCCCAAACGGAGGAGGAAGAAGGAGACCACCATGGATCTTTTTCTTTCTTGCTTGCGGCTGATCCAAGAGGAGAGGAGAAAGGGGGCGTACGGCCACAAGGGGAGAGCTTCTCATATGAATTAGGTCAGCCCCCAAGCCTCCTCTTAAATAGCATCTAGGGCTCCTATTTGGTTTAGTCCAAATCATGAATCAATTGGGTTCAATCTATGCTAGTCCTAATCCAATTAGAACTTGAATGAACCATGACTCAATTGAACTCTTCAATCCTAATCTAATTAGGAGCCATCTTGATTCATTGGATTAATAATTAATTGGGACTTAAGAAATCCTAATCCAATTAGGACTTGTTTAATTCTAGTCCTAATCCAATTAGGACTCTAATTTGAATTCGAAGTCCTAATCCGATTAGGACTCTAGGAATCCTACTCCAAGTAGGAATCCAAATTTAATTCAAAACTCCTAATCTAATTAGGATTATAGGAATCCTACTCCAAGTAGGAATCCTAGTCCTACTCCTAATAGGATTTCCAGTCCAAGTAGGAATCCCAGTCCAAGTAGGATTCCTGTCCTAATCCAATTAGGACTCTATGAATCCTACTCCAAGTAGGACTCCTAGTCCTACTCCAAATAGGATTCCCAGTCCAAGTAGGAATCCCAGTCCAAGTAGGATTTCTAGTCCTAATCCAATTAGGACTCTATGAATCCTACTCCAAGTAGGACTCTTGTTTTAAGTCCAATTAATCAATTCCCTTTGTTCCTTCTTCAACTTATTATCAATCAAATTGATTACTTGTGATTCCTAATCACGATTCAACCATCGGATCGGTCATTACTTCTAGTGTGTGTGACCCCATAGGTTCTACTCTGACTGGTAGTGAGATATATTATGATCTCTATCACAATATCATTGAAAACTCCTTTCAATGGATTGGAACGATTCCAACTCTACTCTTTAAGGTTTATCGATCATCGAGATAATCCCTGTGAGTCCCACCATCCACCAGTGACACCTAGCAGCATGTAGTGGCTACCCAGTAGAATAGAATGATGAACCTCTAGGTGCAGTTATCGTGTGATACAGTCCTACTATCGTGGATCCCTACAGGACGGAAGTCATGGATAACTCGTCAAACCTCTTCGTCTGTCATATGTCAAGATTTATTCGACTCGAGTTCGATAGTAGAAAACTCTTTCTCCACTTTATATTACTGCCCTGGCCAAGGTCTTAGAACTCAGTCTAACAAATCACATAGGATCACTCCTCTTCTATCAAGGTCGATAGATTCCATGTAAGTGCATACCCTACTCCTACAGTGAACTTACTGCAGCCAATCTACACTACAAGGACCCATATGACTAGAGACCATGTATACGTGTAGTCAAACTACAATAACCTCACTGTGAGTAGCTGAAGCACCGCAGGTCAAAGGACCAGTCATACTACTGCAACATCAAGCAAGTCACTGACGAGTGGATAGACATCCAAGTGACTTCTTGTCTTGGTCACGCTCAGTACCCTTGTTCTCTAACAAGCACCTGCACTATCGCTTCAGTGTCCCTACACTGTGGACTCAAGTCTCGTCCATCCAGAAGGAAAGTGATCTGTGCACTGATCGGATCGATCACCGTCCTCGTGATGATCCATTGATCAGGAGCATTTAGAAATTAATCACCAATGATACATGGCTCAAATTCTCAACTCTTGAGAATATGCATCATCATCTTATTAATTTCTTGGATGATTCATAGACACATAAATAATATGAATGAAAAGATGCCTTTTATTTATTCGATAATAAATAGTCAAGTACAAAATTATGTCCCTAGAATTAACAATGTGTCAGCCAGATTGGCTTCTAGGGCATACATCTAACAATCTCCCACTTGCACTAAAGCCAATCAGTCATATATCTAAGCCCCATCTTCTCAAGGTGGGCTTCAGTCTTTTGCTGACTTAGCTGCTTAGTGAACGGGTCTGCCACGTTATCCGCGGAGTCTACTCTCTGCACCTCTACATATTTCTTCTCAACATAGTCGCGTATGAAGTGGAAGCGGCCGCTCTATGTGCTTGAACTTCTGATAAGACCTTGGCTCCATAGCTTGTGCTATGGTGCCAATGTTATCGCAGTATGGCATCTAATGACATTACACCTAACTCTGCAATGAACTTTTAACCAGAAGGTTTCCACTGCACCCTTAGATACGGCTTAACATTCAGCTTCTAAGGTAGAATCTATAATGATCGGTTGTTTGGAACTCTTCCAATTTACTGAACCACCATTGCACATATTCTGAAGTAGACTTTCTATCATCAATATGTGTGCATCCTTCTACCTTCAACTTTGATCTTCTCCCAAAGACCAAGAACATGTCCTTAGTTCTTCTCAAGTACTTAGGACTGTTCTTCACAGCTATCCAGTGCTTTTTTGCCTCGATATGATTGACATATGCTCGTGACATTCACAGCATGTACTATATCAAGTCATGTACATAGCATGGCATACATGAGGCTCCCTATTGCTGATGCATAGGAGATCTTGCTCATGCGTTGAATCTCTTCAGATGTGTTGGGGTACATCTCTTTGGAGAGATTAATTTCATGCCTTAGGGGTAAGAGACCCCTTTTAGAGTTTTCCATGCTGAACCTTTTCAGCACTTCCTCTATGTACATCTTCTGTGATAGGCCAAGCATCCTTTTAGATCTATCTCTATAGACCTTTATTCCCAAAATATAGGATGCTTCCCCAAGGTCTTTCATGGAGAACCTTTTTGACAACCAGACCTTGACCGAGGTTAGCATGGGAATATCATTCCCTATCAGGAGGATGTCGTATAGTACGAAAAATACGACAGTACTCCCACTAACCCTTTTGTAAACACACGGTTCCTCTTCATTTTTGATAAAATCAAAACGTTTTGATTGCGTCATCAAAACGAGTATTCCAACTTCGAGATGCTTGCTTTAGTTCATAGATGGACCTTTGCAGCTTGCAGACCTTGTGATCTCCATCACTGGAAGTGAAACCCAAAGGCTGTTCCATATAGATGTCTTCATCAAGATATCCATTCAGGAAAGCTGTTTTCACATCCATCTGCCAGATTTCATAATCATGAAATACTGCAATGGCAAGCAATGTTCGGATGGATTTCAGCATGGCTACAGGTGAAAAAGGTCTCCTGATAGTCAATGCCTTCGCGCTGACTTTACCTTTTCGCCACAAGCTTTGCCTTATAGGTCTCTACCTCTCCATCCGAACCTATCTTCCTTTTGTAGATCCATTTGCATCCAATAGGTACAATACCTTCTGGTGGATCTTACTAAGGTCCAGACTTGGTTGGAATGCATGGAGTCTAACTCTGATTTAAATAGCTTCCAACCATTTCTCGGAATCGATATCAGATATCGCCTCGTTGTAGGTTTTGGGATCCTGCGTGTGATCCCTATCTCCCACTAGGAACATTTCCTCGATATCTTCTTCTAGTATACCTAAGTATCTATCGGGAGGATGGGAGACCCTACTAGATTTGCGAGGTGGTTGAGGGACATCGTGTACTGGCTCTGTATGAATGGGTTCGATAGGATCCCATGACTCGTTGCTTCTCAGAGACTTTCTCTTCAAGCTCAATTTTCTCCCACTGCCTCTATCAAGGATAAACTGTTTTCCAAGAAGATGGCATGACGGCTCACAAACACATTGTGATCCTCTGAGACGGAAAAATTGTATCCTAATGACTCTTTAGGATATCCTATAAACGAGCACTTATGGTCCTAGCCTCTAACTTGTCTGCCTATAGTCTTTGACGTGGGTCGGACATCCCCAAATCTTGAGATGAGCAAGACTTGGTTTCTTACCATGCCATATCTCATACGGTGTGGTAGGAACGGATTTAGAGGGAACTCTATTCAATAAATAAATCGCTGTGAGTAAGGCATCTCCCTAAAGAAACATAGGTAAATCAGTGAAGCTCATTATGGACCTGACCATATCCAATAGGGTCCGATTCCTCCTCTCTGACACCCCGTTGAATTGAGGTGTACCTGGAGGTGTCCACTGTGAGACTATGCCGTTTTCCTTGAGATAGTTCCGGAATTCCCCACTAAGGTATTCTCCTCCTCGATCTGATCGAAGAGCCTTAAGGGGTTTTCCAGTTTGTTTTTCTACTTCATTTCTGAACTCTTTGAACTTTTCAAAGATTCAGACTTGTGTCTCATACACATATCCATACCAAAAGAAATCATCGGTAAATGAAGTAAAAATTACAACCCCTAGCCTGCACATCGAATGGGCCACACACATCTGTGTGTACTAGGATAAGTATTTCAGTGGACCTCCCCTGTGTCCTACAAAGGATAATTTGGCAATCTTTCCTTGAAGGCAGGATTCACAAATCGGATATGACTCGAAAGTCAATGAGCCCAAAAGCCCATGTTTATCCAATTTGTTTTATTCTGTCTTCTCCTATATGGCCAATTTTGAGGTGCCACAAATACTGCTGGTTTATCTCATCTCTAGATCTTCTTGATCCTATGGCACTCACTATTTGCTCAGATACATTCACCGATATATCTATATGTAAGTGATAAGACTGTCAGTCATAAAACCACATGAAACCATTTATTTATCAAATAAATAGAACAGTAGTTTTACAAAAACTCTTCCTATGCTAAACAAAATACAGAAATCAAAATTTCTGCTAGCAGTAGGTAACAGTCCCTAAGTATCCTAAGCATATCTGACATACCTTCTGAAGGACTGTCTGCCTTTTTGTTCTTCAGGCTCTCGAGGTATGAAGGACAGTTTCTCTTCCAGTGGCCGTCGAACATTGCAGTGGAAACATTTTTCTTTGTCATTGGCCCTTTTCTTTTGAACTTCCTTCTTTGGCTTCTTGTCTTTCTTCTGCTTCTTAGCAGGCTTCTTTTTCTTCCAAGTAGACTTTGTCTTGGAACCAGAAGTCAACTCAGCAGCAAGGACATTGCCCCTTGAACCTTTCAAGGCTCCCTCAGCAGTTACCAACATATTTATCAGTTCAGTCTTAGTGCATTCATCTTATTCATGTTGGTAGTTTACTATAAACTGACCAAATGAATCAGAAAGTGACTGTAGGATGAAATCCACTTGCAATTCCTTGTGCATGTTCATTCTGAGCTTCTCAAGCTCCTTAAGTCCTTGATCATAGTCAGACCGTGATCATGGACCAGACTGCCCTTCGCGCATCTTTGTCTTGAAGAGCCTCTTGGACACTTTCAAAACGAGCTGTGCGCTCTGCTCACCATACAACTCTTGCAGGTGTGCTAGTATGTCCCTAGCAGTTTGAGATTCTCATACTGGCATTGGAGTTCATTGGACATGGATGCCATATATAGCACTTGAACTCTAATATCATCATCCATCCACTTTTGATGCATCTGTCGCTGAACATCAGTAGGACGTGTTGGAGGTGTGGGGAATCTGAATCGAGTATGTAGCCTATTTTCTCACAGCTCAAAATAATTTTGAGTTTTTAAGCCAGTTCCTTGTAATTGGGTTCGGTCAATCGTTGGTCTCAAGAATACGGGTCAAAGGGGTTTGAGGCTGACATTATGACTGCAGAGAGTAAAGATTCTAGTTAGACTTTTGTACTTGATCCTAATCTGTTCTAAGGTCTTTTTAGACAAATGTAACTCCCACTATTTTCTCGAATTCCTCACACTCCCCTGGTAGGAAAACGGAAATCCCACACACTAGGGTTTCTTAGTGGGTACTGCGGTCCCACCGATGTACATGCCACCTGCACCTAACAGTATTGGTGACACATAGATTGATTGAATGTACAACTCTTGTACAATGCTTCTCAAGCATGTTGCAGTGTAACTTGGTCTCTAAGCCATGAAAACCTCACCTAACAGTTATTGGTCCCATTTCTTAGTTAAGTCAGACCCACCGTATAAACCGAAAGGAATAAAGTCGTCATTGGGTCCTCACTAACAGTTATTGGTGCCCAACCCCACCTTTATCCTACAACATCTCATGTCTATAAGAGAGGTCCAGCCCCCCGATGCAACTTGACCACTGTATCCAGCCGAGACAAATCCACATCAGAAAGGCCTTAGCAGCTCTACTACAGTGGAAGACCTATTGAACTTAATATTGGTTAATCAGGTCTTAGTGTTTGCAACTTGAGCTCTTCATAAGAGGTAATCGAACAATTGGCCAGGTAAGCAGGTGGGAGGCTCCCCTTACTCAGAGAGTAAGGTCCTAATTAAGTAACCACCTTTCATGCTTTCCTAGACACCAATTAGATCAATTAATCTAATATGACTCGCTCATGTTGGTTCACTCTCGACTTGATTGAGGAGGTTTTAAATTTAGGTCTCAATTGGGTTTGCTACATCACATGTAAACCTATCTACCCCGACTCTCATTCACATCAACAATGCAAACGGGCACATTGCAGGCAGTTTATAATCGCCAGCAATAATTTAAAGCTAAACTTTAAATGGGGTGATGATCATGGATTCTAATTAGGTCGTATTACAAGCACATGCACGTCAATCGATCAATTAGTCTTCAACTCATTGAATTGGTTCCAAGCTTTCTTGATTCGATCTTGACCAACTCTTGATCCAATCGCCCATCAACCGCTTAGACCCCTGTTCATCTCATGCCTTGTCTTCAACTTGATCGTTGACGTACATCACATCACAGAAATACAACCAGATGTAAAATAAAAATGAATAATAAATTACATCTTCTTTTAGGGAGGCACGCAGGCCTCTCAAAACATCAAATAAGATGCATACAAGCATCTGAAAAAATTACATGACATTGCAGATCACATCGTAGGTCTTTATATTTAATAACCAAAAGGGTTTGAATCCTATGATCATCACCACATGCAGCAATTATAATTTTCAGAATCTGAAATCTAATTGATTATCTCATGCCATAGGTTGCTGATCATGCTAATCATGATTCTAAACTTTGTAATCCCATTAACAATGCAATTGAATCATCTTTTTATCAACATAAAAATCAGCATGCAAAAATCAGCACCCTAGAAAAAATCTGCATGCAGAAAATTTTCAGCATGCATAATCTTTTCAATTTTCAGATCTATAAGCCTATTAATAATTAATCCTTACCTTAATCTATGAAGCCAAGGCTCTGATACCACTGTTAGAAAACCCCGATCATGCCGCTGAAATTTAAAAAAATTCAGATGCAGCGGAAGAGGCATGCGCGGGATCAACCGTTCATCCGCCCATGAACGTTGTTCAAAAACCGTTCGTAGATAGATAAGGATTAAAAAACCTTTTAAAACATTTAGAAGATCAGATCTTCACCTTGTGCCGGGTAGATGATCACCGCAACTGAAGTTCGTGGTTTAGGAATGAAGGTTCGCTGAAGCCGTTCAAGTGCCCGGCCTCTACGGGTATCCACACGAAGCAGAGGACCGATCCAATCGCTCTAATCTCCCCGGGGTGCTAGCTCCCTTGCAGAGAATTGGTTTTGATGGCTGATCACCTCCCTTTCTTTTCAACTCTTGAATGCTAGAGGGAGGAGGAAGAAGATGAAAGGATCAAGGAAAGAAGATCCAAAAAGCTAGATGCAGCCTTTCCTTTCCTTGCGTTGAATCCCAAACGGAGGAGGAAGAAGGAGACCACCATGGATCTTTTTCTTTCTTGCTGCGGGCTTGATCCAAGAGGAGAGGAGAAAGGGGGGCGTACGGCCACAAGGGGAGAGCTTCTCATATGAATTAGGTCAGCCCCCAAGCCTCCTCTTTAAATAGCATCTAGGGCTCCTATTTGGTTTAGTCCAAATCATGAATCCAATTGGGTTCAATCTATGCTAGTCCTAATCCAATTAGAACTTGAATGAACCATGACTCAATTGAACTCTTCAATCCTAATCTAATTAGGAGCCATCTTGATTCATTGATTAATAATTAATTGGACTTAGAAATCCTAATCCAATTAGGACTTGTTTAATTCTAGTCCTAATCCAATTAGGACTAATTTGAATTCGAAGTCCTAATCCGATTAGGACTCTAGGAATCCTACTCCAAGTAGGAATCCAAATTTAATTCAAAACTCCTATCTAATTAGGATTATAGGAATCCTACTCCAAGTAGATCCTAGTCCTACTCCTAATAGGATTCCCAGTCCAAGTAGGAATCCCCAGTCCAAGTAGGATTCCTGTCCTAATCCAATTAGGACTCTATGATCCTACTCCAGTAGGACTCCTAGTCCTAACTCCAAATAGGATTTCCAGTCCAAGTAGGAATCCCAGTCCAAGTAGGATTTCTAGTCCTAATCCAATTAGGACTCTATGAATCCTACTCAAGTAGGACTCTTGTTTTAAGTCCAATTAATCAATTCCCTTTGTTCCTTCTTCAACTATTATCAATCAAATTGATTACTTGTGATTCCTAATCACGATTCAACCATCGGATCGGTCATTACTTCTATGTGTGTGACCCCATAGGTTCTACTCTGACTGGTAGTGAGATATATTATGATCTCTAACACAATATCATTGAAAACTCCTTTCAATGGATTGGAACGATTCCAATTCTACTCTTTAGGGTTTATCGATCATCGAGATAATCCCTGTGAGTCCCACCATCCACCAGTGATACCTAGCAGCATGTAGTGGCTACCTAGTAGAATAGAATGATGAACCTCTAGGTACAGTTATTGTGTGATACAGTCCTACTATCGTGGATCCCTACAGGACGGAGGTCATGGATAACTCGTCAAACCCTTCGTCTGTCATATATCAAGATTTATTCGACTCGAGTTCGATAGTGGAAAACTCTTTCTCCACTTTATATTACTGCCCTGGCCAAGGTCTTAGAACTCAGTCTAATAAATCACATAGGATCACTCCTCTTCTATCAAGGTCGATAGATTCCATGTAAGTGCATACCCTACTCCTACAGTGAACTTACTGCAGCCAATCTACACTACAAGGACCCATATGACTAGAGACCATGTATACGTGTAGTCAAACTACAATAACCTCACTGTGAGTAGCTGAAGCACCATAGGTCAAAGGACCAGTCATACTACTGCAACATCAAGCAAGTCACTCACGAGTGGATAGACATCCAAGTGACTTCTTGTCTTGGTCACGCTCAGTACCCTTGTTCTCTAACAAGCACCTGCACTATCACTTCAGTGTCCCTACACTGTGGACTCAAGTCTCGTCCATCCAGAAGGAAAGTGATCTGTGCACTGATCGGATCGATCACCGTCCTCGTGATGATCCATTAATCAGGAGCATTTAGAAATTAATCACCAATGATACATGGCTCAAATTCTCAACTCTTGAGAATATGCATCATCATCTTATTAATTTCTTGGACGATTCATTGAACATAAATAATATGAATGGAAAGATGCCTTTTATTATTCAATAATAAATAGTCAAGTACAAAATTATGTCCCTAGAATTAACAATGTGTCTGCCAGATTGGCTTCTAGGGGGGGGTGAATTGGGTTTTTAAATTAATTTGGATAATTAAAAAACGTTATGGATGATTAATTAAGAACTATTGCAAGTTATTTAATTAATGCTAAGTGCTGTGAGTGATGTGAGAGGAAGAAGAGAAGAGACAATCCAATGCAAACACAGAGTTTTATAGTGGTTCGGAGCTACCCCTTGTCCTACGTCCACTCCCCAAGTCTCTCTTGGGAATTCACTATAACCCCTTGGATTACAGCCGGTTTGTTTTGCAAGCTCACAACCAAACTTGTTGTTTTTACGAGCTCACAACGAACTCGGTCGGTTTTCCTAGGCTCACCGACTAGAACCAACCCCGATTGTTTTCCCCGGGCTCACAATCAAACCCTTACACACGTTGGTTTTTAACTTGGCTCACCAACCAACCTTAAACCCCTTGATTCAATCCCCCGATTGAATCAAGTAAATACAAGGATAGAAGAAAACAGAAAATAGCTTCTCAAAAAGCAGATTTAAAACAATATAATCGTAAAGGAGTTAGAAGCCCTCAAACGCTTTTTAAGCTGGTGAAGAGGTATGGCTTCTGGAACTCCGGTCTCCTCTTGAAAGAGTGGTCGACTTGAATGCAGGAGGAGGAAGCTTTGATTGTTGGGAAGAAGTTGTTGGAGCAGTAAATGCAGATTCCCTTTTTCGTTTAAGAGCACTTGGAGAGCTTGAAACTTGAATGCTTGGAGTGGAATGTCTATTCTCTACCTTGCTACAGTCCTCTGTGGCTATTTAAGCCAACCCCCACGGAAACTAGCCGTTACTCTGCTTTTTCTGGCCGTTCTGCACACTCTGCGCAGCCTGACAATATGACCGTTGGTGGGTTGGAGTCGACTCGCGCGATCAGGAGTCGACTCGGCTGTAGCAGGAGTCGACTCACGCTTTTCCGGAGTCGACTCGGCAACTGTTCCAAATTTGAATTAAAGTTGCAGTCTTGACTGGGAGTCGACTCGTCTTGACCTGGAGTCGACTCGCCAACTTCTGGAGCTGACGTGGCAATTTTGGAGTCGGCTCATCCACTGAAGTCCGTGGATCCAAATTTGAATTTTGTCCACTCGAGTCGACTCGACTGTCCTGGGAGTCGACTCGAATCTCAGAGCCCGAACTCCCGATTCTCTGTCTTTTGGCTCATCCAGTCTTGGAGTCGACCTCGACTTCCTTGGAGTCGACTCGGCTCTCAGTTTCCGAAAGTTGGTCTTCTGCCTTTTGACGTGAAGCTTGTCTCGGAGTCGACTCGAGCTGTCTGTGAGTCGACTCGAATCTCAAAGGCAGTAACATGGTCTTCTGTCTGTTGATGGTCGCTCAGTCTCGGAGTCGACTCGCGTACTGCGGGAGTCGACTCGAATCTCAGAGTCCGAAGATCGTTCTCTGACTTTTTCTTTGTGTTTCTCTTGGAGTCGACTCTTACTACCTGGAGTCGACTCGTTGAACATTGGAGTCGACTCGCGCACTTCGGGAGTCGACTCGTTGACAGTTTCTGAGTTGAAGCTTTCTGTCCTTCTGTCTGTTCTCAGTCGGAGTCGACTCGTACTGATCTGGAGTCGACTCGAGCTCGTGCCAGTGAGCTTGATACGCTTGGAGTCGACTCGTGATACTCGGGAGTCGACTCGAGTCTCAGACATTGGTTCATGCAGACTTCTTAACTTATCCAAAATACTATGAACCAAGTCTAGAAACACTTGGACAGGATTTTCACTGAAACACTCAATTGAATTCATTAGTAATCACAAGATATACTCAAATGCTTTGAGCTCATCAAAATCAAATGGGGTTTTAATCAATCACTCCACAATCTCCCCCTTTTTGATGATGACAAAACTTTGAGTATATGTAAAGTGAATTGCTCATAAAACAATGAAGTAAAATCATAAATGAATTCAAATGTCTGATAATTTAATTTATCCAAGTTTGAAAGGAGTGAAACATTAAATTTCGGAGTTAAAGCTCCCCCTTTCATTTGGAATTATATAAGCCTTCATATTATGCAATCAATTGTTCGGCTTATATGTCATTAATGATTTAGCTTGATTAAAATTCAGATTCTCCCCCTCAACATATGCATTCAACTATGTTTTGATTCTCTGAATTTCTTTTAATGCTTTGAAGTTTTTGAACTGAATTTTATCTTTTTAGAGGGAAAATCTGTCAATTTGTTCTTGAGTAGGATTCAGCTAATCTCCGAATATCCCTTGAATAGATTCTGGAGATTACTCCATTAGGAGCCCCAAAAGAGAGATAATGAGCCTCGAGGTACCGAATCCACTTAGAACAAATTTGTGTGTGTTATTAAGAGTTTATCTTTTTATTTATTTCCATTGATTTCTTTTACATATTTTTTCATATTTCTCCCCTTTTTACATATTTTATACATATTTCTCCCCCTTTTTGTCATCATACCAAAAAGGAGGTAATCACACACAAGCAATGGCACAACCAATCATCAAATGGCACATAATTGAAGATAAAATGTCTACTCATTGTATTGATATGAATGTGAATACATGTGAGAATACAATAAGTAAAGCAAAGCAAGACAAAACACAACTCAAACACATCTATGTCCTCCTCGAGGATGAAGCTCCCCCTCTCGAGGATGCATCTCCTCCTCTGGAGGGTGTGGCTCCTCCTCTCGAGGATGTGGCGCCTCCTCTGGAGGATGGTGCTCCTCCTCTCAATCGGCTCTGCTCCATGAGGAGGGTGACTGCATCTGTCACATGTCCGAGCTGCTTGATAATAGACGTGGTGGCTCTGCTATGTGTAGTGGAGAGCTCTGTCACCGACGCCTGAAGTCCAGTCACTGATGTCTGTAGTGCGTCCAGCTTGTCGATGAGTACATTCGACAAGCGCTCGGCCCCTCGGTGGTGGTGTGCATGTCACGACCTATCTCCTCTCGCATCTGTCGAGTGGAGCTCGTGACCTCACTCATGCTATGGAACTGGGCCTGGACCAAACTCCGGATATTGTAGATCTCTTCCCGTACATGAGCCGTCATGTCAGTCACGGCTGTCAAGGAAGGACCAGGGCAGAGGAAGTGGGCGCAGAAGAGGGAGCAGGCACCGAGCCGTGGATCTCCCGAAGCAGCTCGTCCTTCAGATCTCGGACGATCTCCTGCCGCAGCTCCCGGAGCTGCTCTGTATCAATACGGACCTCCATAGATGGTGGAACTGAGGAGGAAGGTCCGGCAGAGGTGGTAGGAGCAGGAGGAGTGGATGGGAGGTCTGGATGGTCTGGAAGGTCTGGGTAGTCTGAATCTGGCTCAGGACTGGGTGATGGTCTGGTGGTCTGAGCAGTGAGAGTGGACTTCCTAACCCAGATCCCTTCTCTCTTCCGAAACCCCATCCTGTGCATAGTCCCCGTACATAAGCGATCAGTCCATCGCAAGGCACGAGAGGGTTCCCTCTCAGGAATGGGAATCTCGTACTGCCTAAAAAGAAGAGTGAATAACATCCCGTATGGGAGTGAGAGCCTAGGTCTATCTAGGGGCTCACACATATACCTATAAATGAGCTTTGGGAAGTTGATCGGGGTGTCCTGAAGGATATAAGACATAATAGCTAAGTCCCTCTCATTCACAAAATCAAATCTCCCTGTCTTAGGGAAGATGGACCTGGACAGAATGCTCAAAAGGATTCTCACTTCAATAGGAAGTGAGCTAGCAGATACCTCATCTAGGGGGGACTGAGGTGGATGCCCTAAGACGACCGTAAGGGCCGCAACTCTATCCTCAGGGTGTGCGGGAGCCACCCCTACTAATGGAAGGTGAAGGATATGGGCAATGAGGTCCTCTGTGACACGCAACGGGACACCTACTACCGTGCCCTCGATACCTCCATCTCCCCGATGGACGGTACTGTAAAACTCTTGAACTAGGCCAGGATAGGTGGGAAGGTCCAAGGTGAGGAAGTACTCTAGGCCCTGGGCTCTAAGCCTATCGCCTATGGTGAACCCCTCCCGGGAGAGATAGTCGAAATCGACAAACCTCCCGGAGGTGACGGCCTTCCGGCCAACGGCCTAACGAGAACCACCCTAGGCGGGGAACGATCCGGAGGTGGTTGCCTCGCGGGATCGTGCCGCGCCTTGGAGCGCCGCTCGGGACCGGCCTCGGGACGGGACCTCTTCCTAACGACGGTCTTACGAGGCATCTTGACCTAAACGGGAAGAAAAATACCTAGAGGACGGTGAAGGGTCGACGGAGGAAGCTCGGGACGGACCGGAGACGACCTAGGAACGGACGAAAACCCTAAGAACCGGTGAAAAATCGACGGAAAAGGGTTGGAGACGATCGGGGACGACCTAGGAGTCGGCTCTAGGGCTTTTTGAACAGTGGCGGCTTGAGAGAAAAGTGTTTGCGAAACGACAAACTAGGGTTAAAAAGTCGGATCCCGACTGCGAGTCGACTCCCCTGAGTCGCGAGTCGACTCGACCTCGAGTCGACTCCAGAATATGCGCGAGTCGACTCTCCTTATGCGCCTGTAGACTTCGAGTCGACTCCCGACAATGTGCGAGTCGACTCCCCCTCAGCTGCCATCTTTGCGAGTCGACTCCCGCAAATGCGCGAGTCGACTCCCCCTTAGGAGCCGGCTCTGAAACTTACTCGAGTCGTCTCTAACCTTGGCACGCACCTAAAAGTCATGCTATAACGTGCCAAATGAGGGAAAATCACCTAATTGGATCTGATTTGATGATCATTGAAAGAAACTCTATTTTAACCATATTCTAATCATCAAAATCAATTAATCTAGTGAAACTCCCACTAGGATGGATCAATCACTCCTAATCCCCTCCTAAGCACACTAAACCTCTCTTCACTTAGGGGTTTTGTAAAAATATCTGCTAATTGATTATCAGTACAAACAAATTGGAGTGACACATCACCATTCAATACATGATCTCTTATGAAGTGATGTCTTATCTCAATGTGTTTAGTTCTTGAATGTTGAATTGGATTTTTAGTTAGATTTATGGCACTTGTATTATCACAATTAATGGGAATTTTATCTTGTTTAATGCCATAATCTTCTAATTGTTGTTTAATCCACAAGATTTGAGCACAACAACTCCCGGCTGCCACATATTCAGCTTCTGCAGTGGATAATGCAACCGAGTTTTGTTTCTTGCTAAACCATGAGATTAGGTTTTCTCCTAGAAATTGACACGACCCGCTGGTACTTTTTCTATCAAGCTTACATCCAGCGAAGTCTGAATCTGTGTACCCTATTAAGTTTAGGCTAGATTCTTTAGAGTACCATAGCCCTATGTTCTTAGTTCCTATTAAGTATTTAAAAATTCTCTTAACTGCAGCTAGGTGTGATTCTTTAGGATTAGCCTGATATCTAGCACACATGCAAACACTAAACATAATATCAGGTCTACTTGCAGTAAGATATAGTAAAGATCCTATCATACCTCTATAAAGTTTTTGATCTACAGATTTACCTGATTCATCTTGATCTAATTTGCATGATGAGCTCATGGGGGTGCTGATTGATTGTTTCCTCCATATCAAACTTCTTGAGCATCTCCTTGACATATTTTGCTTGATTGATGAAGATGCCTCCTTCAGATTGTTTGATTTGAAGCCCGAGGAAGTAGTTCAGCTCTCCCATCATGCTCATCTCAAACTCACTCTGCATCAAATCAGCAAACTCTTCGCAGAGGCGATTGTTAGTAGCACCGAAAATGATATCATCAACATAAATCTGTACTAATAACATCTCCTTATTTTGCTTTTTCAGAAATAATGTTGTGTCTACATTTCCCTAGAGAATTCATGTTCTAATAGGAATTTACTAAGTCTCTCATACCATGCTCTAGGTGCTTGTTTTAATCCATAAAGTGCTTTGTTCAGTTTATACACATGATTAGGGTATTGATGATTTTCAAAACCAGGAGGTTGTTCTACATACACTTCCTCATTAATATACCCATTTAAAAATGCACTTTTTACATCCATTTGAAATAGTTTGAAATCCTTAGAGCATGCATATGCTAATAATAGTCTAATAGCCTCAAGTCTAGCTACGGGAGCAAAGGTTTCATCAAAATCTATGCCTTCTTCTTGATTATAACCCTTTGCCATGTTGGAATCCCTCGCACGCCGCAGAAAATTTCAGAAAAATTCTGCGCGCAGCGGAAGACATGCGCGAGATTCCGTTCATCGCATGATCATATTTTAAAACCGTCGTTCGTAGATAGATTAGGATTAAATACTTTTACATAATATTAGGAAGATCAGATCTTCACCTTGTGCGGGTAGATATTCACCGCAATCTGATGATCGTGGTATTTGTTGAAAGGTTCCTTGAAGCCGCACACGTGTCCGGCCTCTACGGGTATCCACACGAGGCAGAGAACCAATCCAAACTCTCTAATCTCCCTGGGGTGCTAGCTCCCTTGCAGAGATATGTTTTGATGGCTGAAATCCTCTCTTGATTTATCAACTCTTTGATAGATCTCAAGAGGAAGAAGAAGGACTTGAAAGGGAGGAAGAAGATCCCATCTTGCTGCCTCCTTTTCTTTTATTCTTGTGGATGGAAGAAGGGTGAAGAGAGAAAGCCATACACCACCCTATTTTTCTTTGATGCTCATGGCTGAAATCCCAAGAGGAAGGAGGCTTGCCCATGGCACAAAAACCAAGAGGGGAGGAGGCACTCTCACGGCACAAAAGAAAAGGAGAGAGGGGAGGAGCTCTCACGGCACAAAGGGAGGAGAGAAGAGGGATCTCACGGTTCCCTTTCTTCTTTTTCTTTTGCGGGGTCCGCTCCTTATTCTCTCCTCCTTTTTTTTGTGTTTGTTTGCGGCTGAATTCAACCTGGGAGAGGGGGCTGCCGTATCCTTATATTTTTGATGAGAGGAGGGGCCACATGCTCCCCTTTTGAACCCTAGGTGTGAGCTCCTACAAATTAGGAGCTCACGTCTATCTCCTTTTTTTTTTTTTTTTTTTTTCACATAAAAACCAAGAGGAGGGGCACGCCCCTCCCTTTTATCCTCTCATGCCCCATGCCCAAGCCTCATCTCATGAGGTGTGTGGGCTTCACTTTCAGCCCCTTTAGTCCCCTCATGTTTATCCATAAGATTAAATCAATTATGACTCTTGGAGTCCTAATCTAATTAGGACCCAATTAAATCATGACTCAATTGAACTCTTCAATCCTAATCCAATTAGGAGTCATCTTAATTTATTAGATCAAAATTAATTAGGACTTTAGGAATCCCAATCTAATTAGGACTCATATAATTTTAGTCCTAATCCAATTAGGACTTTAGGAATCCTACTCCAAGTAGGACTCTAATTTAATTTGAAGTCCTAATCTAATTAGGACTCTAGGAGTCCTACTGCAAGTAGGACTCTTATTAAATAAGATCAAGCCATTTAATTAAGTCTAATTGATTTAATTAAATTACAATCCAATTGCAATTACTCCTTCTTCAACTCACTAACTCTTAGTGGGTTAATTAATTATCAATCAAATTGATAATCATGAACTATTGTGATTCCAAATCACAACTCAACTATCGGATCGGTCAATACCTCTATTGTGTGTGACCCCATAGGTTCTATTCTGTCTGGTAGTGAGATATACTGCGATCTCTATCACAATATCATTGAAAACTCCTTTCAATGGGTTGGAACAATTCCAACTCAACTCACCAGGGATCATCAATCATCAAGATAGTCCCTGTGAGTCTCACCATCCACCAGTGACACCTAGCAGCATGTAGTAGCTACCCAGCAGAATGGAAT
>NW_024069289.1:0-34723 GCF_009389715.1 Phoenix dactylifera
TATATATATATATTTTGATGGAAGTCTTTAATAATGTAGGAGAGAGAAAAATATATAGATGATCATTGAAGTATATATAGTTATAGAACTCAATTTCTTAATCATAGTTTTTTTCAGCAATGTATACATGAAGCACAATAAATCTTTTTAATATCAAAATAAAATATATATTCAAAAATATTTGTTTGCAATCAAGGATCATGAAAGACACATTCATTTAGACTAATATTAGTACACTTTAAACAATAAGAAAAGATAGTTTCGGATGCGTATCGAGACAATCAACCAAGGGGTCAAAATTAATTCTGTTTTTCTTATATTAAAATGTTCATTTAGAAATCATATTGAGTATTCTCCTGAATGACGTGATCATTGAAGCATACAACTAAGGTTACAAAGATGTAACGATATAAGCATTTTTTAAAGTTAAGTTTAAGCTTTTATACAAAATCAGATTATGAAATTTCATAAGTATTTCCAAGAAGGCTTTCAAAAATTATAATTTGAGATATGTATCTTCTACATTGTAGCTCATCTTAATTTAACTAAGATTGAAAACACATATTTCAATAACATTAGAGCACTTTCAGAATCTTTGTATTTTAATTTTGAGTTTTGATACAAAATGGAGGATATTTTTAACAAGTTTAGGATATTATGTATCAAAGTTTAGGCAAGTAGGAAAGATAGATCAAGATTAATTCATTTTGCCTAAATAGAGATATCTTTCTCTTCTCCTTTTTTACAAATTTATTTAACTTTCAGATTTTAAAGATGATTGTGAACGACAAATTCTGAAATTTCTTTTCAATAATACCCAAAAATTTATGCAGTATTTCAAACATTCAATCAAATTATCCAAGCATGGAACATTACAAAATATTGAGAATCCATAATTCAGAACATCATGCCATATGCAAAATGTATCATGTGTTAAGTCATGCATTAAAATATTAAGAAAAAAGTATGTCAAGGATCAAAATCAATTCTTTTCAAATAAACTTCCCCTATTTAAATATAATTTGCACTGATTTCATCCTTAAAATGTGTTTTCAAGTGGATTAAAAATTTGACTTGATTCTTCTTATATACTTTCATTTACTTTGTCTTTCATTTTTTTTTACTTTCTTATGCTCTATATCTATTTGCTCCCTATCCGTGGAGTTGGAAGGGGCACGAGGGTAACTACCGCTAGCCTCCCTCTTGTGCCGTCCCTAATATACCCTACACCCGAATAGTTGGGTCAAATAGTGCCGGGTACTACCACTAGCCTCCCCATTGGCACCATCCCTATGATGAGCAATATAGAAAATTTATAAAGTTCACTTCAAACTCTCCCTGTTTAAGTGTAATTAATTACGAATTTTATCCCTTCCAAATGTGCCGAATATATTATGCTTGTTTTGCTTTTCCTTAGGATTGGGAGTATTTGTCTTTTGCTTAGATTTTACATCTCTTGAATAATATCCATTTTCTTTTCTTTATCTCTCTCTCTTTTTGTTATTCTCAAGTAATTTACATGAAAGAGTAGAATAAAGAAATAATCGTATGTATCATATAGATGTATATCATGCAAACAACATTTTCATTATGCTCAAGGATTCATAATTTCTCACAAGTTATTTTAAATCAAAATTTTAAGCATTAAACTTGTGTATTTCATGGTTATGACATAGGCAAAGATATATTTTAGTTTGGGCAAACCATTGAAACAATTTCTAAAAGTATAAGTCAATCAATATATATATATATAGACATGATATCAAAAATTTATAATTATGACCTTAATCATGCCATAATAAGATTTAAGTTATTGACTTTGCTCAATTAATTTATGAGAGAAGTATCTAGAATTACCAATTCATTCTGCATTCTTCAGTCAAATACCTACTAGATTTCTTATGTATGAACTTTGGCTGAAGAAGGTCCTCTCTCTTGTTTGCATGTGAATGTTTATTGTATCTTACATGGAGATATCCTTCAAGTTGAGATCTCTCATTTTCTTGCTCAAGGATCCTGCATTATTAACAAACTCCTTTTCTTTCTTGAAAGAAAGTCATTAGTTTCTTCAAGATACAAAACATTCATCCAACATATTTTTTAACTAGATGACTCAATAGTTGCATGTTGCATGTTGAGTCACTTTACTCAAGAGATTGCCTAAATATAAGCAAGCACATATCACTTGAACTAAAGAGATAGTTTCATTAACCAAGATGGTTCAAGGACAAGCATGTGAGGCAATAGAAAGATTTATCAAGGTCAAATCAATTTTTTATTTTCAGAATCAATTTAGCTTAGATTCTATTTGCTTAAGATAATTATCAATAAGATATGTTAGCTAAGTTTTAATCAACTTATCTTAAACGGTTGTTTCTATCAAAATTCAGATTATGATTTATTTATTATCAATAAAATATGATTCATTAAAGTTAGATTGAAGTCTTGCACAAGGGCACATAATGAGCATACAATCTGGTCTACTAGCTGTATGATAAAATAGTTATTCTATCATGCTTCAATACAGCTTTAAAACAATAGATCTACTTTGCTCATCCTTTTTAAATTCTACAAGATGGGGTCACAGACATACCTTCTTCATGCCAATCTTCTATTAAGAGTTTTCTTGTGGACTAACTTTGGTCAATGAAGATCCCCTTTCTTGTTTGGCTTAATTTGGAGTTCGAGAGAAAATGTTAATTCATTCATCATACATATTTCAAACTCACCTTGCACGAGCTTAGTAAAATCTTCATATAAATCTCCATTAGTAGAACCAAGAATGATGTCATCAATGTATACTTTGAGCAAGTAAGATATCACAAATTCTTCTTTTGATGCAAAGATTTATCACTATTACTTTCTATCAAAAAGGTTGCTTAAGCTTTTATATCATGCTTTTGATGCTTGTTTCAAATTATATTTGTAATGAGTGTTTTCAAATATGGTGGTTATTTAACATATATCTTCTTTAATAAAGTAAGCACATAGGAGTCCATTCTACACACTCATTTGATAGAATATAAAGCTCATAAAGCAAGCAAATGATAATGGAGATCTTTACTTCTAATCATACAAGAATCTCATCAAGATCTATTTCATCTTTTCTTGATTTAGTCTTTTAGTAGTCATCAATTTTTCTTCATTAAGTGCATTTCTGAAAAACTCAATTTGGTTCTAATTATTAACATGTTTTCAGATTGTTATATGTAAAAGATTAACCATATACATATATAATTTGATTTTAGTATCTTGATAATAAATCATTAGTCTCATAAAGAATAAAATGAATTGATATTTCTGCAACTAAAATCTTTTCATTGAATATTCTATATGCATTGCTTGATGAATGATATCCAAGGATAGACATATCTCTATCAGATTTGGCATTACTTTCAAGAAACCATATCAAGTATAACATATACTACTGATAAATATGAAAGATATGCAATAGTTCATTTTCTATTTTTCAGCAGATCAAAAGGAGTTTTCATCAAAAATAGATCTAATAGAAATCATATGTATGACAAGTAGTGATGATAGCTTTAAAAAAAATATTTAAGTAGATGACTATCATACACAATTGTCTTTTTTTATTTCTTCAAGAATTCTATTAACCCTATTTTACTTATGGTGTCCTTGGTGCTGAAATAATTAATTTCTGTATGAACTTTATCAGGATTTTGGTTTTCAACACTGTGCCATGATACTCTTTATCTTCATAGTTTGGAAACCTTTATCATTTGAAACACTTTTACAAGATTTAGCAAATACAGAAATATTTCAATTTTATTTGCCAAGAACAAATCCAATGTAAGCTTTTGAAAACTTAGTGATGGAAACAACATCTTTAGATTTAGAAATTGATTTTTGTTTATTTCCTTAGTTAGCATGCATAGCAAACTTTGACCTTTCAGAAGATAATCTAAGTAAGCTAATGGCAAGGTCTTTTGAGATTAAGTACATACTAGCATGAGTTGATTTTATATGCCAAAGATGGTTTCTTTAATCTTGGTATTCATAGTGCATATATTCAAAAGCACACCAAGTACACATTATCATATCTATGATCAATAAACAATAATGCCATGGATAAAAACTCTCAATCAAGCATATAGAGAATTTCATAGAGTTATTCTTAATAAATTGATTAATCATTTAGCAACTTATCCAATAGTGAGTAAAGTATACTATAAAATGAAGTAATTTGATTATATTTCCAAAAGTATTTTCTATATCACAAAATTGATCAATACATGCAATTCATATTTTAATCAAATACTAAAGCAAAAATAATGATGAGATGCAAGGATTACTGATTTCATTATTATTATTATTTATTTAAAATTACTTTTCATAAGTATATTTTAAGTTTCATTTTTTGACGTGTGTCTAGAGCACCCATTTGTATGAAAGTTCTATTTGTTCCATGGGTATCTTGGCACACCTATGTCTACATCCTCATATTTTCATTTTGGGTACCCAAGCTTGCTTGGGTCCTTGAGAGTTAGGACATATGGTTCCTTTTGGAACCCAAATCTGTTTAATAGTAATAACTTTATCATTTGATTTAATTGTACTAGAACTATAGGTAAGGTTGTTATGTCCATTCTTTTGATGTTTGAAATACGTTATCCTTTTTGATGATTTGCTTGACAAATTTAAAACCTTTTTCTTTAGGGATTCATTGCTAAGTGAAGGAGTTAAGCCAAATTTTGATTTATCAAAATCAGCATGTTGGCTTTCAAACATCATTTTTAATCTTTCTGAACTTACAGTGAACTTGTTAATAAGAGATTTCAGTTGGTCAACTTCTTCACTTAAGTTTTGGTTTGTTTTGATTAAGCTATGATTTTTCTGAATCAATTCTTCTGAATTTAACCTTAAGCTTTTATTTTCAGATTTTAGTTTGTCTTGTATTTTAGCAATAGAATTTCTTTCTTTTGAATTTTGCAAATTTAGCTTTTTAAGATTTTTATTTTTCATAGCTAATTTTCTACATTCACCATACAAATCATGAAAAGCATTTAAAAGTTCATCATAAGAAAATTCTTCTTGAAAATTACTTGATGTAAAAGTAGATTCAGATTTTACCTTATCTTCTTGTGCCATAAAGCAAAAGTTAGTTACCTCTTGTAGTTCTTTGGAGCTAATATCATCATTGTTGCTCCTAGCTTTCATTTCCTTGCTTGACTCTTCCTTGGTCAAAACTTTCTTCCTTTTTATCTCTTTCTTTCTTTCTTCTTGCTTCCTCTTCTTCTTTGTCTTTAGGAAGCTTTTGAATTTTTTTGTTGTTCTTTCTTCCTCGAGTCGACTCGGGTTTACTAGGAGCCGACTCGACTGACTTGAGAGGCGACTCGAGATCTTTGGGAGACGTCTCGTTCTTAGAGGCCGAAGAGTTTGTTTTCTATCTTTTGAACTGTCCTGCCTCGGAGTCGACTCGGGCTTTATTGGAGTCGACTCGGCTAACTTGGGGGTCGACTCTGAAATTGATGACCCAAAGATTGATTTAAAGATTGATTTTGATGATCACAAAACCTTGAAGTATAAATACTAATGTTTGTGTTGCAAGAAGAAAGACAATTTGTTTTGCAAGGAACATAGCAAGTTGGAAAAATACAAGAAGGCCTCAAAAGCTCTCAAGAAAAGTTAGAAGAAAGCTACAATTTATTGGCCCAAGTTTCAAGTTCAAAGGATTTAAGTTGGAGGAGCAAATTCAAAGAAAGATTCAAAAGAATAGTTCTCGAGTCGACTCCTGAAAGTTCAGAGTCGACTCTGGCACTCTGGAGTTTCAAGGAACAGTGCTCGAGTCGACTCCAGAACTTTACGAGTCGACTCCGACTGAAAACAGACAAAAAATAGAGAGTTAATTTTCAGTGCTACAATGCTCGAGTCGACTCCCAGGTCGACTCCCAGGTCGACTCCTGCTCGAGTTGACTCCCAGGTCAGCTCCCAGGTCAGCTCCAGGACTGCAAACAGACAAAACAGAAAGTTGATTTTCAGCAGAGTCGACTCCTACTTCAGCCGAGTCGACTCCAGCACGCTGGGAGGCGTAACGGCTAGTTTTTTCTTGATTCCAACGGCTCTATTTTGTCCTCTAACGGCTAGATTTTTGTTTGCACTCCCTCTAAAGCTATAAAATCAAGAGGAGAGCTAGGGAAGAGGGTATGGAAGTGGGAGAAAACATTTAGGGAAGAGATTTGAAAGAGATTACAAGGAAAATCTCCCATAAGCACAAAAGGGCCATTCAAAGTAAAATAGAGAGAAGAAGAGCATCCAAGTGAATCCCAAAGCTTCCTCTCCATCCGTGTGCTGCCTCGGGGATCCTCTACTTCGTGCAAAATCAGAAGAGGGGCAAGTGAAGAAGAAGCCGAGTTCCTCCATCTACAAATTAGTTTGAGGGCTTCTTCTCTTTTCTTTACTTATTTACATTTGCTATATTTGCTTATTTGAGAAGCTTGTATTTGATTTAAACTCTTGTTCTAATATCTTGTAACTTGATTCAATCAAGGGATTGAATCAAGGGGTTAAGGTTTGTTGGTGAGCCAAAGGGAAAAACCAACGTTGTAAGGTTGTGGTTGGTGAGCCTTTGGGGAAAACCAACCGGGTTGATTGTGAACCCGGAAAACAATCATTGTAAGGTTGTGGTTGGTGAGCCTTTGGGAAAACCAGCTGGGTTGGATTGTGAGCCCGTGAAAACAATCGGTAGGTTCTAGTCGGTGAGCCTGTGAAAACCGACCGAGTTCGTTGTGATCTCGCAAAACAACAAGTTAGGTTGTGAGCTTGTAAAACAACCGACTGTAATCTAAGGGATTATAGTGAAATTCCCAAGAGGTCTTGGGGAGTGGATGTAGGTGCTGGGGTGCACCGAACCACTATACATCTTTGTGTTTGTGATGCCTTATCTCCTGTATTTCATGCCTTCCATTCATGCTTGATTGTGTAATATCTCTAGCTTTGTTTTCTATAGAGTTATAAGTGATTTGCTTAGCTTCCACTCCATTCTTACCATACACATAGATTAAAATTGATCATACAACTATAAGTTGTTTTTAGATCAATTGCACCCTAACGCCATAGTATAATTGCTCTAGCTTAATCTTCCACTGCTTTACTTGTAATTGCCTAGAGCTTAAGTAAATAACATCTTATTATTCCGCTGCATTCTATTCAAAGTAAAAATTAGGGAACATAATTTTTAGAAAACCCAATTCACCCCCCCTCTTGGGTTGTCACCTTGGGCAACAAGTGGTATCAGAGCAGGTGCTCTTTTATTAATTATAGTCTTAACCGACAAGAGCCAAAGATCATGACAACTCAAATAGATAGTTTTCTAGGAGAGGGACAGTTAATTGATAGGCCTCCACTGTTTAATGGCATAAACTACACATATTGGAAAGCACGCATGCGCATTTTTATTCAATCACAAAACTATTATTTATGGAAAATCATAATAAATGACCTTCACACACTCTCTCAAACTATTAATGAAAAGGACTTAGCACAATTGAATGCTAATGCTATGAACATATTATATTGTGCTATTCATGAAACGAAGTTTAATGAAATTTCTGCATGCTTATCTGCTAAGGAGATCTGGGATACTTTAGAAAATATTTATGATAAATCTCAGATTAGCTCACATGTGCTTCAATTGCGTACTAACAATGAGATTGTAGAATCCTCCACAGTAGCCGAGTCGACTCCCAGTTTGTCCGAGTCGACTCCTAGAGAAGAACAGTCTGAAAGGCAGAGACACAGTCTTGAAGACCCTGTGAACGAGTCGACTCCAAGTAGTTCCGAGTCGACTCCCAAGTTAGCCGAGTCGACTCCGACAAGGCCCGAGTCGACTCTGAGGCAGAACAGTTCAAAAGACAGAGAATCATCTTTTAGGCCTCTGAGAACGAGACGTCTCCCGAAGATCTCGAGTCGACTCTCAAGTCAGTCGAGTCGACTCCAAGTAAACCCGAGTCGACTCGAGGAAGAAAGAACAACAAAAAAATTCAAAAGCTTCCTAAAGACAAAGAAGAAGAGGAAGCAAGAAGAAAGGAAGAAAGAGATAAAAAGCAAGAAAGCCTTGACCAAGGAAGAGTCAAGCAAAAAATTGAAAGCTAGAAGCAACAATGAACTACAAGAGGTAACTAACTTATGTTTTATGGCATTAGAAGATAAAGTAGAATCTGAATCTAATTTTACACCAAATGAATTTCATGAAGAATATTCTTATGATGAACTATTAAATGCTTTTCATGATTTGTATGGTAAATGTAGAAAATTAGCTATCAAAAATAAAAATCTTAAAAAGCAAAATCTCGAAATCTCAAAAGAAAGAAATTCTATTGCTAAAATATATGACAAACTAACTTCTGAAAATGAAAGCTTAAGGTTAAATTCAGAACAATTGATTCGGAAAAATCAGAATTTAATTAAAGAAAATCAAAACTTAAGTGAAGAAATTAACCAATCAAAATCTCTTATTAACAAATTCACTGTAAGTTCAGAACGATTAAAATTGATGTTTGAAAGCCAATATGTTGCTTATGATAAATCAAAACTTGGCTTGACTCCTTTACTTGACAATAAATCTCTAGAGAAAAAGGTTATCAATGCATCAAGCAAACCATTAAATAAGATAACATATTTCAAACATGAAAAGAATGGACATAACAACTTTACCTATCGTTCTAACATGATTAAATCAAGTGGTAAAGTTATTACAATTAAACAAATTTGGGTTCCAAAAGGAACCATATGTCCTAACTCTCAAGGACCCAAGCAAGCTTGGGTACCCAAAATGAAAATATGAGGATGTAGACATAGGTGTGCCAAGATACCCATGGAACAAATGAAACTTTCATACAAATGGGTGTTCAAGACACACGTCAAAAATGAAACTTAAAACATACTTATGAAAAGCAATTTTAAATAATAAAAAAAAATTAATAATAATAATAATAATGAAATCAGTAAACCTTGCATTTCATCATTATTTTTGCTTTAGTATTTGATTAAAATATGAATTGCAAGTATTGACCAATTTTGTGATATAGAAAATACTTTTGGAAATATAATCAAATCACTTCATTTTATAGTATACTTTACTCACTATTGGACAAGTTGCTAAAAGATTAATCAATTTATTAAGAATAACTCTATGAATTCTCTATATGCTTGATTGAGAGTTTTTATCCATGGCATTATTCTTTATTGATCATAGATATGATAATGTGTACTTGGTGTGCTTTTGAATATATGCACTATGAATACCAAGATTAAAGAAACCATCTTTGGCATATAAAATCAACTCATGCTAGTATGTACTTAATCTCAAAAGACCTTGCCATTGGCTTACTTAGATTATCTTCTGAAAGATCAAAGTTTACCATGCATGCTAACTAAGGAAACAAACAAAAATCAATTTCTAAATCTAAAGATGTTGTTTCCATCACTAAGTTTTCAAAAGCTTACATTGGATGTGTTCTTGGCAAATAAAATTGAAATATTTTCTGTATTTGCTAAATCTTGTAAAAGTGTTTCAAATGATAAAGGTTTCCAAACTGTGAAGATAAAGAGTATCATGGCACAGTGTTGAAAACTACAATCCTGATAAAGTTTATACAGAAATTAATTATTTCAGCACCAAAGACACCTTAAGTAAAATAGGGTTAATAGAATTCTTGAAGAAATGAAAAAGACAATTGTGTATGATAGTCATCTACTTAAATGATTTTTTTTTAAAGGTTATCATCACTGCTTGTCATACATATGACTTCTATTAGATCTATTTTTGATGAAAACTTCTTTTGATCTTCTGAAAAATAGAAAATGAACTACTGCATATCTCTCATATTTTTCAGTCGTACATACTATGCTTGATATGTTCTTATGAAAATAATACCAAATCTGATACAGATATGTCTATCCTTGGATATCATTCATCAAGCAATGCATATAGAACATTCAATGAAAAGATTCGAGTTGTAGAAATATCAATTCATTTTGTTCCTTATGAGACTAATGATTTATTATCAAGATACTAAAATTAAATTATATATGTATATGGTTAATCTTTTACATATAACAATCTGTAAACTTGTTAATAATTATAACCAAATTGAGTGTTTCAGAAATGCACTTAATGAAGAAAAATTGATGACTACTAAAAGACTAAATCAAGAAAAGATGAAATAGATCTTGATTCTTGCATAATAAGAAGTAAAGGTCACCATTATCATTTGCTTGCTTTATGAGCTTTATATTCTATCAAATGAATGTGTAGAATGCACTCCTAGGTGCTTATTTTATTAAAGAAGATATATGTTAAATAACCACCATATTTGAAAATACTTATTACAAATATGATAAAGCAATATATAATTTGGAACAAGCATCAAAAGCAGGATATAAAAGCTTAAGTAACTTTTTTTTATAGAAAGTAATAGTGATAAATCTATGCATCAAAAAGAAGAATTTGTGATATCTTATTTGCTCAAGGTATGCATTGATGACATCATTTTTGGTTCTACTAATGAAGAGTTATATGAAGATTTTACTAAGCTCATGCAAGGTGAGTTTGAAATATGTATGATGAATGAATTAGCATCTTCTCTCAAACTCCAAATTAAGACAAACAAGAAAGGGGATCTTCATTGACCAAAGTTAGTCCACAAGAAAACTCTCATAGAAGATTGGCATGAAGAAGGTATGTCTATGATCCCATCTTGTAGAATTTGAAAAGGATGAGCAAAGTAGATCTATTGTTTTAAAGCTGTATTGAAGCATGATAGAATAATTATTTTATCATACAGCTAGTAGACCAGATTGTATGCTCATTATGTGCCCTTGTGCAAGACTTCAATCTAACTCTAATATTTCATAATCTGAATTTTGATAGAAACAACTGTTTAAGATAAATTGATTAAAACTTAGCTAACATGTCTTATTGATAATTATCTTAAGCAAATAGAATCTAAGCTAAATTGATTCTAAAAATAAAAAAAAATTGATTTGACCTTGATAAATCTTCCTATTGCTTCACATGCTTGTCCTTGAACCTTCTTGGTTAATGAAACTATCTCTTAAGTTCAAGTGACATGTGTTTGCTTATATTTAAGCGATCTCTTGAGTAAAATAACTCAACATTCAATTGTTGTCATATCTTATGATTGAGTCACCTAGTTAAGAAATATGCTATATGAATGTTTTGTATCTTGAAGAAATTAATGACTTTCCTTCAAGAAAGAAAAGAATTTTGTTAATAATGCAGAATTCTTGAGCAAGAAAATGAGAAATTTCAACTTGAAGGATATCTCCATGTAAGATACAATAAACATTCACATGCAAACAAGAGAGAGGACCTTCTTCAGCCAAAAGCTCATACATAAGAAATCTAGTAGGTATTTGACTTGAAGAATGCAGAATGAATCGGTAATTTTAGATACCTCTCTCATAAATTAGCTAAGCAAAGTCAATAACTTAAATCTTATTGTGGCATGATTAAAATCTTTAAATATTAATTTCTAGATATCATGTCTATATATGCATTAATTGACTTATGCTTTTAGAAATTATTTCATGGTTTGCTCAAACTAAAATATTTCTTTGCCTATATCATAACAATGAAATACACAAGTATATACTTAAAATTTTGATTTAAAATAACTTGTGAGAAGTTATAAATCCTTGAGCACAATGAAAATGTTGTTTGCATGATATACATCTATATGATACATAAGATTATTTCTTAATTCTGCTCTTTCATGTAAATTACTTGAGAATAACAAAAAGAGAGAGAGATAAAGAAAGAAAAATGGATATTATTCAAGTAAAATAAAATCTAAGTAAAGGCAAATACTCCAATCTTAAGAAAAAGCAAAACAAGCATAATATATTCGGCACATTTGTGAGACTTGTGTGAGCATTCTTTTAGAAGGGATAAAATCCGTAATTAATTACACTTAAACAAGGAGAGTTTGACGTAAACATTTTAACATTTCTATATTGCTCATCATAGGGATGGTGCCAATGGGGAGGCTAGTGGTAGTACCCGGCACTATTTGACCCAACTATTCGGTGTAGGGTATATTAGGGACGGCACAAGAGGGAGGCTAGTGGTAGTACCTCGTGCCCCTTCCAACTCCACCGGATAGGGAGCAAATAGAGTATAGAGCATAAGAAAGTAAAAAAAAATGAAAGACAAAATAAATGAAAGTATATAAGAAGAATCATGTTTTTTTTTTATCACTTGAAAACACACTTTAAGGATGAAATCAATGCAAGATTATATTTAAATAGGGGGAGTTTATTTAAAAAGAATTGATTTTGATCCTTAACATGCTTGTTCTTAGTAGTTTTTATGCATGACTTAACACATAATATATTGTGCATATGGCATGATGTTTTGAATTATGGGTTCTCAATATTTTGTAATGCTCCATGCTTGGATAAGTTGATTGAAATATGTCTTAACTTTGCTCACAAGTCTTTGCTTCATCCTTGCCTCAAACTAACTTGTGTTCCAATGCTTGAATGTTTAAAATACTGATTAGAGTTTTTTTTTAAGTAATATTAAAAAGAAATTTCAGTTTTATCATTCACGATTATCTTTGAAAGTTAAATAGATTTACAAAAAGAAGAAGAGAAGGATATTTCTATTTAGGCAAAACGAATTGATCTTGATCTATCTTTCTACTTGCCTAACTTTGATACATAATATCCTAATACTTGTTAAAATATCCTCCATTTTGTATCAAAACTCAATACTAAATACAAAGATTCTGAAAGTGCTCTAATGTTATTGAAATATGTGTTTTCAATCTTAGTAATTTAAGATGAGCTACAATGTAGAAGATACATATCTCAAATTATAATTTTGAGAGCCGTCTTAGAAATTCTTATGAAAATTCAGAATCTGATTTTGTATAAAAGCTTACACTTAACTTAAAAATGCTTATATCGTTACATCTTTGTAACCTTAGTTATATGCTTCAATGATCGTGTCACTTAGGAGAATAACTCAATATGATTTCTAAATGAAAACTTTAACACAAGAAAAACAGAATTAATTTTGACGCCTTGGTTGATTGTCTCGATACGCATCCGAAACATATCTTTTCTTATCGTTAAAATGTACTAATATTGGTCTAAATGATGTGTCTTTCAATGATATTGATTGCAAACAAATATTTTTAAATATATGATTTTATTTTGATATTAAAAAGATTTATTGTGCTTCATGTATACATTGTTGAAAAACTATGATTAAGAAATTGAGTTCTGTAAATATATATACTTCAATGATCATCTATATGTTTTTCTCTCCTACATTATTAAAGACTTCCATCAATATAGTGAATGATCTTAAGTCTAGAAACATTTCAGTTCACTCAAATGATTCTTAAAAGAAAGAAAATGTAAATGCTTTTGAAAGAATTTGAGCTTCAAATGAATCATTTTCTGATTAATATTTCTATACATTTTCTCAAAGATTTAGAGAAAGCATAACTTGTTCTTAAAGGATTAGAAAGAGTAATTGGTACAAATTTTGAATAATTCTAGATCACTCTACATTCTCGATATCATAGAATTTCAGTTTTATTCACGTTTATCATTAAAATCTGAAATTCAACCAAAGAAAAGAATGATTAAAGAAGAATGCATCAATTGAGGGGGAGAAAGAAAATTTCAGGAGAGATCTTATGGAACTTAATTGCATAAATCCACAACTAAAGGCAAGAGAAAGAATACTAAATGAGAAGTAATTCTAATACTCTCCAATATGTATCATCTGAAATTTAAATCTGAAAATCTTTATGATACATCTTGAGGCGTGTTATTTGGTTAATATATCTTCTGCACAAATCATGAACCAAATTGCAATTCACACAGTTGATCTTAAGAGCCTCTAACTTAATGAAAAAAGGAAAAGAATAATGTGTTGAATTTTCTTGAGTTTCTCTCAGAAAATCTATTTTGGAAATTCAGTAATGAGTCCTAATTGGCTTGTTCTTTAGAACTTCAATTTTTGTGCCAATTCATTATTATATGTACCAAAATGTGCTTCTTCTTAAAGGAATAAATTCTTTAAAAGAGCTTTAAAAGAACCTTAAAAGCTTTGAATTTTATGTATATTCTAAGATATATCATAAATTGCTTGAATTCATGTTTTAGTATTTATGCCACAATATTTTTTACACCATAAAAGAACTTTGCAATCATACTTAATATATTGCTCTTATACTCTGAAAATTAGTGAAATTGCTTTCATGTTGCCAAAATACTTAATATATTGGGCAAAAGATCTTAAATGAACAAGCTTTCATACTTATTATTGAAGAGAAGTTAAATTTCCATTCGTGCTTTTCTTGAATATCATTTGTGGTACTTCTTGAATTAACCTAAGAAAGATTCCACCTACACTTGAGTTGAAAACTATCATTGGAATCACATTCGATGTGTTCTCCTTTGAAATTATCTTAATTAGCTCTGATCTATGCTCATTAATCTTTTTTATTATTGCCTTGAGTTATATGATTCATATTCTTGCAATAATTAGACATGCAAATCCGAGTACAATAAGGAGAAGAAATACTTGAGTATTCTTATCCTTGTGCTTAACGTTTCACTATCTTTTTGATGTTGTCAAAAAGGGGGAGGAATATCTGAGTATATGCTCAGAATGCTTTATGTTTTGAATTGAATACAAATCAGCTTAAATTGAAATATGTTGATTGTGTTAAGCTGATTAAATCTGAAGCATTATCATGAAGTATGTTTTAAATATATATGTTTTCTACTTCATGCAACTTAGCTATGCATTACTTCTAGAACACAATATATTTTATATTGCATATACTCCAAGTTTTGTCATCATCAAAAAGGGGGAGACTGATGACCCAAAGATTGATTTTGATGATCACAAAACCTTGAAGTATAAATACTAATGTTTGTGTTGCAAGAAGAAAGACAATTTGTTTTGCAAGGAACATAGCAAGTTGGAAAAATACAAGAAGGCCTCAAAAGCTCTCAAGAAAAGTTAGAAGAAAGCTACAATTTATTGGCCCAAGTTTCAAGTTCAAAGGATTTAAGTTGGAGGAGCAAATTCAAAGAAAGATTCAAAAGAATAGTTCTCGAGTCGACTCCTGAAAGTTCAGAGTCGACTCTGGCACTCTGGAGTTTCAAGGAACAGTGCTCGAGTCGACTCCAGAACTTTACGAGTCGACTCCGACTGAAAACAGACAAAAAATAGAGAGTTAATTTTCAGTGCTACAATGCTCGAGTCGACTCCCAGGTCGACTCCCAGGTCGACTCCTGCTCGAGTCGACTCCCAGGTCAGCTCCCAGGTCAGCTCCAGGACTGCAAACAGACAAAACAGAAAGTTGATTTTCAGCAGAGTCGACTCCTACTTCAGCCGAGTCGACTCCAGCACGCTGGGAGGCGTAACGGCTAGTTTTTTCTTGATTCCAACGGCTCTATTTTTGTCTCTAACGGCTAGATTTTTGTTTGCACTCCCTCTAAAGCTATAAAATCAAGAGGAGATCTAGGAAAGAGGGTATGGAAGTGGGAGAAAACATTTAGGAAAGAGATTTGAAAGAGATTACAAGGAAAATCTCCCATAAGCACAAAAGGGCCATTCAAAGTAAAATAGAGAGAAGAAGAGCATCCAAGTGAATCCCAAAGCTTCCTCTCCATCCGTGTGCTGCCTCGGGGATCCTCTACTTCGTGCAAAATCAGAAGAGGGGCAAGTGAAGAAGAAGCCGAGTTCCTCCATCTACAAATTAGTTTGAGGGCTTCTTCTCTTTTCTTTACTTATTTACATTTGCTATATTTGCTTATTTGAGAAGCTTGTATTTGATTTAAACTCTTGTTCTAATATCTTGTAACTTGATTCAATCAAGGGATTGAATCAAGGGGTTAAGGTTTGTTGGTGAGCCAAAGGGAAAAACCAACGTTGTAAGGTTGTGGTTGGTGAGCCTTTGGGGAAAACCAACCGGGTTGATTGTGAACCCGGAAAACAATCATTGTAAGGTTGTGGTTGGTGAGCCTTTGGGAAAACCAACTGGGTTGGATTGTGAGCCCGTGAAAACAATCGGTAGGTTCTAGTCGGTGAGCCTGTGAAAACCGATCGAGTTCGTTGTGATCTCGCAAAACAACAAGTTAGGTTGTGAGCTTGTAAAACAACCGACTGTAATCTAAGGGATTATAGTGAAATTCCCAAGAGGTCTTGGGGAGTGGATGTAGGTGCTGGGGTGCACCGAACCACTATACATCTTTGTGTTTGTGATGCCTTATCTCCTGTATTTCATGCCTTCCATTCATGCTTGATTGTGTAATATCTCTAGCTTTGTTTTCTATAGAGTTATAAGTGATTTGCTTAGCTTCCACTCCATTCTTACCATACACATAGATTAAAATTGATCATACAACTATAAGTTGTTTTTAGATCAATTGCACCCTAACGCCATAGTATAATTGCTCTAGCTTAATCTTCCACTGCTTTACTTGTAATTGCCTAGAGCTTAAGTAAATAACATCTTATTATTCCGCTGCATTCTATTCAAAGTAAAAATTAGGGAACATAATTTTTAGAAAACCCAATTCACCCCCCCTCTTGGGTTGTCACCTTGGGCAACAGAAATACTTGGAGTCGACTCGTTCACAGGGTCTCCAAAACTGAGTCTCTGCCTTTCAAACTGTTTTCCTCTAGGAGTCGACTCGGACAAACTGGGAGTCGATTCGGCTGATGTGGGAGATTCTGCAGTCTCACTATTAGTATGTAATTGAAGCACATGTGAGCTAATTTGAGATTCATCATAAATAATTTCTAAAGTATCCCAGATTTCTTTAGCAGATAAGCATGCAGAAATCTTATTAAATATAGTTTCATGGATAGCACAATATAGTATGTTCATAGCATTAGCATTCAATTGTGCTAAGTCTTTTTCATTAATAGTTTGAGAGAGTGTGTGAAGGTCATTTATTATGATATTCCATAAGTAATAGTTTTGTGATTGAATAAAAATGCGCATGCGTGCTTTCCAATATATGTAGTCTATGCCATTAAATAGTGGAGGCCTATCAATTAATTGTCCCTCTTCTAGAAAACTATCTATTTGAGTTGTCATGATCTTTGGCTTTTGATCGTGAGATCAATAATTAATCTTAGAGCACCTGCTCTGGTACCACTTGTTGCCCAAGGTGACAACCCAAGAGGGGGGGTGAATTGGGTTTTCTAAAAATTATGTTCCCTAATTTTTACTTTGAATAGAATGCAGCGGAATAATAAGATGTTATTTACTTAAGCTCTAGGCAATTACAAGTAAAGCAGTGGAAAATTAAGCTAGAGCAATTATACTATGGCTTTAGGGTGCAATTGATCTAAAATTAACTTATAGTTGTATGATCAATTTTAATCTATGTGTATGGTAAGAATGGAGTGGAAGCTAAGCAAACTTTAAACAATCACTTATAACTCTATAGAAAACAAAGCTAGAGATATTACACAATCAAGCATGAATGTAAGGCATGAAATACAAGAGATAAGGCATTACAAACACAAAGATGTATAGTGGTTTGGTGCACCCCAGCACCTGCATCCACTCCCCAAGACCTCTTGGGAATTTCACTATAATCCCTCAGATTACAGTCGGTTGTTTTACAAGCTCACAACCCAACTTGTTGTTTTACGAGCGCACAACGAACTCGATCGGTTTTTCCAGGCTCACCGACTAGAACCACCCCGATTGTTTTCCCGGGATCACAATCAAACCCTTACACCGTTGGTTTCGACCTAGGCTCACCAACAAACCTAACACCGTTGGTTTTTCCTTTGGCTCACCAACAAACCTTAACCCTTGATTCAATCCCTTGATTGAATCAAGTTACAAGATATTAAAATAAAGGTTTAAAACAAATCAAAGCTTCTTAAATAAGCAAATATAACAATATAAACAAATAGAGTAAAGAGAAGCCTTCAAACGAGTTTTGAAGATGAAGGAGCTCGGCTTCTTCTTTACTTGACCCTCTTCTGATTTTGCACGAAGTAGAGGATCTCCAAGGCAGCACACGGATGGAGAGGAAGCTTTGGGATTCACTTGGATGCTCTTCTTCTCTCTATTTTACTTTGAATGGCCCTTTTGTGCTTATGGGAGATTTTCCTTGTAATCTCTTTCAAATCTCTTTCCTAAATGTTTTCTCCCACTTCCATGCCCTCTTCCCTAGCTCTCCTCTTGATTTTATAGCTTTAGAGGGAGTGGAAACAAAAATCTAGCCGTTAGAGACAAAAATAGAGCCGTTGGAATCAAGAAAAAACTAGCCGTTATGCCTCCCAACGTGCTAGAGTCGACTCGGCTGAAGCAGGAGTCGACTCGGCTGAAGCAGGAGTCGACTCGTGAATAGTAGTCTGCCGGCACTGTAGCTGGGAGTCGACTCCGCACTGTAGAACTGAAGTTGGAGTCGACTCGAGATCACTGTAGCGCTGAAAATCAACTCTCTGTCTTTTTGTTTGTTCTCAGTCGGAGTCGACTCGTAGAGTATCGGAGTCGACTCGAGCACTGTTTCTTGAAACTCTAAAGTGCCAGAGTCGACTCTAAACTTTCCGGAGTCGACTCGAGGACTATTTTTTTGAATTTTTCTTTAAATTTGCTCCTCCAACTTGAATTCTTTAAACTTGAAGCTTGGGCCATAAATTGTAGCTTTCTTCCAACTTTTCTTGAGAGCTTTTGAGGCCTTCTTGTATTTTTCCAACTTGCTATGTTCCTTGCAAAATAAATTATCTTTTCTTCTTGCAACACAAATATTAGTAATTATACTTCAAGGTTTTGTGATCATCAAAATCAATCTTTAACTCAATCTTTGGGTCATCAATTGAGGTTGGCCCGGAGCCGATCTGAGTTTCCTTGGTTGTCGAAGCTCTTTACTTAGAGTGATGGAAGCTTGATCTCTAGCAGGATCACTACCTCCATTCTTAAAGTGAGGTTGATGCGCGTCTCTCTAGTGGGAATCCGATGTGTCGGCCGGTATGCCCGCAAAACGTTGTATAGCTCCTTAGCCCACAACCCTTTTGCTCGATCAAGCCTTGCCTTTAGGCTCTACACGATAGTCTGGTTGGTCACTTCGACTTCCCCATCGATCTGTGGGCGTGCCACTGAGGTGAACCAGTGGTGGATCCCAAGCTTGGAGTTGAATTCTTTGAATTGAGCATTGTCGAACTAACACTCATTATCTATGATGATGGTTCCAGGAAGCCCGAACCTGCAGATTATGGCCTTCTAAACAAAGTCTCGAGCTTTCACCTCAGTAAATTGGGCCACCTGCTCGGCTTTTGTCTACTTGGTGAATTAGTCGACTATCATGAAGAGAAATTTGCGTTGTCCTGTAGCTAGTGAAAAAGGTCCGAGGATGTCGATCCCCCATTATATAAATGGCCAAGGGCGCTAATCGGCATCAATGGCACAATTGGTCGTCGTTGGATGCTTGCATGTCATTGACATCGATCGCACTTCTTGATGAGGTCGCCACATCATTTTGCAAGGTTGGCCAATAGTATTCCTATCGTAGAACCTTGTAGGTCAGGAATTTGCCCCCCAGATGGTTGCCATAGATTCTCTGGTGCACCTCCCGAAGTGCATAATCTGCTTCGTTTGACTGAGGCACCTAAGAAGCGGCAATGAAAATAACCTCCAGTATAGCTTGTCATCTAGGAGGATGTAGTGGGAGGCTTGTCATTTCATCCAGCAGGTTCTAGCCCAATCTACAGTCACTTTTCTATCCTTCAAGAAGTCGACAAGGGGATCCATCAAGCTCGGCTCGATGTTGGTATTTAGCACTACCTCGGGCTTGTTGATGCTCGGTGTCTCTAGGATTTCGAGCTAAATGGCCTTGGTCAGCTTGGCAGTCTCTGAGGTGTCCAACCTTTATAGCTGGTCGGCCCTTGCATTCTCTGTTTGGGGGATCTGTTGTATGTCAAAGCTATAAAAGGCTAAGATGATGTCTCTGACCTTCTGCAGCTATTTGATCATTGATAGCCCCCGAGCCTCGAATTCTTCTCGAACTTGGCTGACCATTAGTTGTGAGTCGCTGAAGACTTTCAGCTGTTGAACTCCGAGCTCCATAGAGAGCTTGAGCCCGATGATGAGTGTTATATACTCGGCCTCATTATTTAAGGCCAAGAACTCGAACCACAAGGCGTACTCCGTGATTACTCCATTTGAACTAGTGAGTATGAGTCTAGCCCTCTGCCCTTCAGGTTGATGACCCGTCTACATGCAGGATCCATGGTCGTTCTGTGAACTTTATTTTCTTGGGGAGCTCGACATGATCTTCATCGGGGATGGTGCATGTTGCTGGGGGTTCCTCTAGCGCCAATAAGTTGCTGCTAAATCTAGGTTATTGTCAAAGCATAGCTTGGACGACCCTGAGGTCAGTTGGAGACGAGCTGAGTAGGTTAGCGAGATGAAGGGGGTGGATCTCCTCCGAATGTGGTGTGCAAAAAGTCTGTTTGCCGGAGAGTTTTCGACGGAGGACTCTCAAATGCCTAAGTCAGAATAACGAGGCAACAACGTAGAAAGAGAGAATTTCAACCGAGTATCATCTTTGTAAGTAATATTGCATGCATGCTTAACGTCCCTCGGGCTGCCCCTTTATAAAGGGGAGTCTATTTTGTCGCTATTTTGCTTGACGAGGCGCACAATGATGGCCAGGCAACGACTGGTAGTACGGTTGAGGCATGGATGCCAATTCGTGTGGGCGGCGGGCAGCGTTAGTGGGGCACAGGCCGTGGTGCTACTACATCTGCGGGCTGCCAAAGTAATTGGTTGTTGGGACTGTCAGTCCTTGTCGGCATGTATTGATTGTTCTTTTCGGCTGAGGGCTCCTTGGCTGATCAGTTTTTCGGGCAGAGCCGGGGTAGCTCACTTCGATTGGTTGGCTGCTTGGCTGGGGCAAGGTTGTTCTTCTCGACTTACATCTGAGGTCAAGAGGGAGGTATGGCCCAAGGTTGAGGTGTCCAATATTTCTCCCAACAAGTTTATTCAAGTTCAATGACTTTGAAGGTTAATTTTTTCTTTTTTTTTCTTGTTTCCTTTTTCTTTTAAGGTTTATACAATTTAAATTAGTTAAACATTGGTCTCAGAGTTATCTCAGTAGTCATACCCTCCACTCGCTGCATAGAAATGCTGGGTTCAATGCTCGAAGATAATTAGGTAAACATAACAAACACTATTATAGGTGTGTGAAGTGGATTTAATTAAATCTAAATGGTTCATATGCTTCCTCTATTATTCCTCAAAACAAAAATTGATCAGATGCTTTAATAAAAGAGCAACAAAAATAGGTCTACAAATAATTTTTAGTTGGATATGTGGATCGGTCCAACCACGAAGCACCAGGCATAAATGCGTGTGTATCATGCTCTTTTTTTTTCATTATTGCTTCGTGGTTGGATTGGTCCACCAGCTAAGCAGTGGATCTGGTCCAACCAACAACCACTCCTATAGATAAACTAAGCTGTTCATAAATGACTCAATCTTGGGTTGGTAACGAACTTGTTTGAGCTGGTTCAACCAGAAGACTAGCCAAGCTCAAACATCCTTTAAAAGCACTATTTTCTTTTTTGAGAAGAAGGAGGAGGAAGAGAAGAAGAAGAAGAAGAAGAAAAAGCAGAAGGAAGAAGGAGGAGGAGAAGGAGAAGAGGAAAGGAGGAAAAGAAGGAGAATAAGAAGAAGAAGAAGAAGAAGAGATGATGACTCAAGAGGCGATTTTTCTCAGATGGCTCTTAATTTAAGAAAAAACAATTAACTGCAGATTTACATAAAAATCTCAAATTTCATGAGAAGCTTCTCTTGCTTTTACTCATGCACTTCTTCCATAACAAAAGATTTTGAAACAAACCAAGCAGGGAGCAGAAACTACATCAAATTCTGGCCGCCTCTGTACTTCTGGCAAAACCCCAAACTAACACCCTCCCGCGCGTGCGACTCACATGCCGCAACCTTAAGTCTTTTATCAAACCACTGACCGCGGCCACCTCCGACAGCGCCGCCAGGAACAGTCGCCGATCCGCCTCTCGGGGGCCGCGGCAGTGCTGGCGAGGGCAAAACTTCGGGCAAAAGTCTGTACACATTAGTCATTGGTCTTTTAATTGATTTATAAAATAATATACAGTGACGTAACAATCACAGACTGAGTTATCACCAATGAAATGTCATGGCAAGTATGAGTGAAACTTCTTTTGCTTTTTGCTTTTTTTTTTTTTTTTGGTGTACATATAGGGGGACCAGCTCACCCGCGTAGCAGCCCATTACTAGTCCCCCCCTTCCACCAGAAAATGTTCGACACAGGTCATAGGTTTCGCAGTGCCTTCTCCGACCCGTGGGCTCACCGCCTCACGTGTGGGTACGTCACCCCAGCGCCACCTCAGTATAGATAGAAGAAAAGTATATCCGCCAACGAGCCATCCGAGCGTGGGGCATCCGGTCCCCTAATTTAATCGACGCCCGTGCGTTTCGAGCCTGGACAACTCGGGTGGAATTATTGCCTCCTTACCACCAGGCTGCCACCTTGGTGGGTTTTTTTTTTTTGGCTTCTTCTTTTACTATTTACCAAATTCAGAGTAGCGGAACTGATGACCCAAAGATTGATTCATAGATTGATTTTGATGATCACAAAACCTTGAAGTATAGATACTAATGTTTATGTTGCAAGGAGAAAGATATTTATTTTGCAAGGAACATAGCAAGTTGGAAGAACACAAGAAGGCCTCCAAAGCTCTCAAGTTGGAAGAAAGCTACAATTTATTGGCCCAAGTTTAAAGTTCAAAGGATTCAAATTGGAGGAGTAAAATCAAAAGAAAAATTCAAAAGAACAGTCTTCGAGTCGACTCCAGTGGAATTCGAGTCGACTCCGGAGAAGTATGAGTCGACTCCGGAGAAGTATGAGTCGACTCCTAGGAGTCACAGGCAGAAAAGTCAGAGAGCAGTTTTCGGGTCTGAGATTCGAGTCGACTCCCGCATTGCACGAGTCGACTCCGAGACTCCGCGACCATCAACAGACAGAAAACCAAGTTACTGCCTCTGAGATTCGAGTCGACTCCCAGACAGCTCGAGTCGACTCCAAGGCAGCGCTACACCAAGATGGCAGAAGGCTGTGTTTCGCAAACTGAGAGCCGAGTCGACTCCAAGGAAGTTCGAGTCGACTCCAAGACTGGACAAGCCAAAAGACAAAGGATCGGGAGTTCGGGCTCTGAGATTCGAGTCGACTCCCAGGACAGTCGAGTCGACTCGAGAGGACAAAATTCAAAATTGGATCCACGGACTTCAGTGGATGAGCCGACTCCGAAATTGCCAAGTCAGCTCCAGAAGTTGGCGAGTCGACTCCAGGTTAAGACGAGTCGACTCCCAGTCAAGGCATGCACTTTAATTCAAATTTGGAACAGTGGCCGAGTCGTCTCCAGTAAAGCACGAGCCGACTCCTGCAACAGGCGAGTCGACTCCTGATCGCGCGAGTCGACTCCCAATCCCAACGGTAATATTGTCAGGAAGTGCAGACTGTGTCCAACGGCTCTATTTTTGTCTCTAACGGCTAATTCTTGTTTCCACGCCATCTAAAGCTATAAAAACAAGAAGAGAGCTAGGGGAGAACGAATGGAAGTGGGAGAAAACATTTAGGAAAGAGATTACAAGGAAAATCTCCCATAAGCACAAAAAGGGCCATCCAAAGAGAAATAGAGAGAAGAAGAGCTTCCAAGTGAATCCCAAAGCTTCCTCTCCATCAGTGTGCTGCCTCGGTGATCCTCTACTTCGTGCCAAATCAGAAGAGGGTCAAGTAAAGAAGAAGTCGAGCTCCTCCATCTTCAAAAACTCGTTTGAGGGCTTCTCTTTACTCTGTTTGTTTATATTGTTATATTTGCTTGTTTAAGAAGCTTTGATTTGTTTTAAACTTTGTTTTATTATCTTGTAACTTGATTCAATCACGGGATTGAATCAAGGGGTTAAGGTTTGTTGGTGAGCCAAAGGGAAAACCAACGGTGTAAGGTTTGTTGGTGAGCCGAAGGGAAAACCAACGGAGATAGGTTTGTTGGTGAGCCGAGGGTAAAACCAACGTGAAAGGGTTTGATTGTGAGCCCGGGAAAACAATCGGGGTTGGTTCTAGTCGGTGAGCCTGGGAAAACCGACCGAGTTCGTTGTGATCTCGCAAAACAACAAGTTGGGTTGTGAGCTTGTAAAACAACCGACTGTAATCTGTAGGATTATAGTGAAATTCCCAAGAAGTCTTGGGGAGTGGATGTAGGTGCTGGGGTGCACCGAACCACTATATGTTTGCTGTGTTTGTAATGCTTTTTGTCATTATCTAACTCACACACTTACTCACTTAGATAAATTGCTTGCTTAACTATTATCCGCGAATTCTTTAGTTGCAAGCATACTCAATCAAGTCACATTCTATACATCAAACTGTCGCTAAGTTTAACTTTCACTGCGCATATATACAACTTAGCATAATTAATCAAAAAGTGCTAGAAGTAGCTTAAAAGTTTTAAAAGACCCAATTCACCCCCCCTCTTGGGTTGTATCTACTGGGCAACAAGTGGTATCAGAGCAGGTGCTCAAATATTATTTGTAGTCTTAACCGACTAGAGCCAAAGATCATGACAACTCAAATAGATAGTTTTCTAGGAGAAGGACAATCAATTGATACACCTCCACTGTTTAATGGTATAAACTACCCACATTGGAAAATACGCATGCGCATTTTCATTCAATCACAAAACTATTATCTATGGAAAATCATAATAAATGACCTTCACACACTCTCTCATATTAATGAGAAGGACTTAGCACAATTAAATGCTAATGCTATGAACATATTATATTGTGCTATTCAAGAAACGAAGTTTAATGAAATTTCTGCATGCTTATCTGCTAAGGAGATCTGGGATACTTTAGAAAATATTTATGATAAATCTCAGATTAGCTCTCATATGCTTCAATTATATACTAACAATGAGACTGCAGAAAAGGGTGATGAATCTCCCTCAGTCGAGTCGACTCCAAGAAGCTCAGAGTCGACTCCCAAGTTAGTCGAGTCGACTCCAATAAGGTCCGAGTCGACTCCGAGGCAAATCAGCTTCCTAAAGACAAAGAAGAAGAGGAAGCAAGAAGAAAGGAAGAAAGAGGTAAAGCGCAAGAAAGCCTTGACCAAGAGAAAGTCAGACAAGGAATTGAAAGTTAGGAGCAACAATGAACTACAAGAGGTAACTAACTTATGTCTTATGGTACAAGAAGATAAAGTAGAATCTGAATCTAATCTTACACCAAATGACTTTCATGAAAAATATTCTTATGATGAACTTTTAAATGCTTTTCATGATTTGTATAGTGAATGTAGAAAAATTAGCTAGGAAAAATAAAAATCTTAAAAAGCTAAATTTGGAAATTTCAAAAGAAAGAAATTCTATTACTGAAATACAAGACAAACTAAATTCTGAAAATAAAAGTTTAAGGTCATTTTCAGAAGAATTGATTCAGAAAAATCATAGCTTAATTAAAGAAAATCAAAACTTAAGTAAAGAAATTAATCAATTAAAATCTTTTATTAACAAATTCACCGTAAGTTCAGAACGATTAAAAATGATGTTTGAAAGCCAATATGTTGCTTGTGATAAATCAAAACTTGGCTTGATTCCTTTACTTAACAATAAATCTCTAGAGAAAAAGGTTATCAATTCATCAAGCAAACCATTAAATAAGATAAGTTATTTCAAAAAATGAAAAGGATGGGAATAACAACTTTACCTATCGTTCTAGTATAATTAAATCAAATGGTAAAGTTATTACTATTAAACAGATATGGGTTCCAAAGGAACCATATGTCCTAACTCTCAAGGACTCAAGCAAGCTTGGGTACCCAAAATGAGAAAATGAGGATGTACACATAGGTGTACCAAGATACCCATGGAACAAAAGAAACTTAAAATATACTTATGAAAAGTTATTAACAAAAATCAGTAATCCTTGCATCTCATCATTATTTTTGCTTAGTATTTGATATGAATTGCTAATAGTGATCAATTTTGTGATATAGAAAATACTTTTGGAAATATGATCAAATCACTTCATAGTGTACTTTACTCACTATTGGATAAGTTGCAAAATGATTAATTTATTAAGAATAATTCTATGAATTCTCTATATGCTTGATTGAGAGTTTTTATCCATGGCATTATTGTTTATTGATCATAGATATGATAATGTGTACTTGGTATGTTTTTAAATATATGCACTATGAATACCAAGATTAAAGAAACCATCTTTAGCATACAAAATCAACTCATGCTAGTATATACTTAATCTCAAAAGACCTTGCCATTGGCTTACTTAAATTATCTTCTTAAAGGTCAAAGTTTTGCTATGCATGCTAACTAAGGAAACAACCAAAAATCATTTCTAAATCTAAAGATGTTGTTTCCATCTCTAAGTTTTCAAAAGCTTACATTGGATTTGTTCTTGGAAAATAAACTTGAAAATATTTTCTGTATTTGCTGAATCTTGTAAAAGTGTTTCAAATGATAAAGGTTTCCTAACTGTGAAGATAAAGAGTATCATGGCACAGTGTTGAAAACCAAAATCCTGATAAAGTTTATGCAGAAATTAACTATTTCAGCACCAAGGACATCTTAAGTAAAATAGGGGTAATAGAATTCTTGAAGAAATGAAAAAGACAACTGTGTATGATAGTCATCTACTTAAATGATTTTTAAAAAGCTATCATCACTGCTTGTCATACATATGATTTCTATTAGATCTATTTTTGATGAAAACTCCTTTTGATCTTCTGAAAAATGGAAAATGAACCATTGCATATCTTTCATATTTTTCAGTCGTACATGTTATGCTTGATATGTTCTTATGAAAAATAATGCCAAATCTGATAGAGATATGTCTATCCTTGGATATCATTCATCAAGCAATGTATATAGAATATTCAATGAAAAGATTTTAGTTGCAAAAATATCAAGTCGTCTTATTCTCTATGAGACTAATGATTTACTGTCAAGATACTAAGATCAAATTATATATGGTTAATCTTTTACATATAACAATCTGAAAACTTGTTAATAATTATAACAAAATTGAGTTTTTCAGAAATGCACTTAATGAAGAAAAATTGATAACTACTAAAAGACTGAATCAAGAAAAGATGAAATAGATCTTGATTCTTGCATGATTAAAAGTAAAGATCACCACTATCATTTGCTTGACTCATGAGCTTTATATTCTGTCAAATGAATGTGTAGAATTCACTCCTATGTGGTTATTTCATTAAAAAGTAGATCTATGTTAAATAACCACCATATTTAAAAATTACACATTACATATATGATAAAGCAATATGTGTTTTAAAACAAGCATCAAAAGCTTGATATATAAAAGCTTAGGTAACCTTGTTGATAGAAAGTAATAGTGATAAATCTATGCATCAAAAAGAAGAATCTATGATATCTTGCTTGCTCATAGCACACATTGATGACATCATTTTTGGTTCTACTAATGAAGAGTTATATTGCAAAGTGAGTTTGAAATATGATGAATGAATTAACATCTTCTCTCAAACTCCAAATTAAGACAAACAAGAAAGGGGATCTTCATTGACCAACGTTAGTCCATAAGAAAACTCTTATAGAAGATTGGCGTGAAGAAGGTATATCTATGACCCCATCTTGTAGAAATTGTAAAGGATGAGCAAAGTAGATCTATTGTTTAAAGCTGTATTGAAGCATGATAGAATAATTATTTTATCATACAGCTAGTAGACCAGATTGTATGCTCATTATGTGACCTTGTGCAAGACTTCAATCTAACTTTAATTAATCATATTTTATTGATAACAAATACGTCATAATCTGAATTTTGATAGAAACAAACGTTTAAGATAAGTTGATTAAAACTTAGTTAACACATCTTATTGATAATTATCTTAAGCAATAGAATCTAAACTAAATTGATTTGACCTTGATAAATCTGTCTATTGCCTCACATGCTTGTCCTTGAACTATCTTGGTTAATGAATCTATCTCTTTAGTTCAAGTGATATGTGCTTGCTTATATTTAGGCAATCTCTTGAATAAAGTGACTCAACATGCAACTATTGTCATATCTCATATTGAGTCATCTAATTAAAAATATATATATATTGGATGAATGCTTTGTATCTTAAAGAAACTAATGACCTTCCTTCAAGAAAGAAAAATGAGAGATTTCAACTTGAAGGATATCTTCATGTAAGATACACTAAACATTTACATGCAAACAAGAGAGAGGATCTTCTTCAGCCAAAAGTTCACACATAAGAAATCTAGTTTGGCTTGAAGAACATATAATGAATAGGTAATTTAGATACCTTTCTCACAAATTAGTTGAGCAAAGTCAGTAACTTAAATCTTATTATGGCATGATTAAATTCTTTAATTATTAATTTTGATATCATGTCTATATGTGTATTGACTGACTTATACTTTTAGAAATTATTTCATGGTTTGCCCAAACTAAAATATATCTTTGCCTATGTCATAACCATGAAATACACAAGTATATGCTTAAAATGTTGATGTAAAATAACTTGTGAGAAGTTATGAAACCTTGAGCATAATGAAAATATTGTTTGCATGATATACATATATATGATACGTAAGATTAATTCTCTATTCTGCTCTCTCATGAAAATTACTTGAGAATAACAAAAAGAGAGAGAGATAAAGAAAAGAAAATGGATATTATTCAAGAGAAGTAAAATCCAAGTAGAGGCAAACACTTCAACCTTAAGGAAAAGCAAAACAAACTTAATATATTCGACACATTTGTGAGACTTGTGTGAGCATTCTTTTGGAAGGGATAAAATCCATAATTAATTACACTTAAATAGGGAGGTTTTGAAGTAAACATTTTAACCTTTCTATATTGCTCATCATAGGGATGGTGCCAATGGGGAGGCTAGTGGTAGTACCCGGCACTATTTGACCCAACTATTCGGTGTAGGGCATATTAGGGACGGCACAAGAGGGAGGCTAGTGGTAGTACCTCGTGCCCCTTCCCAACTCCACCGGATAGGGAGCAAATAGAGTATAGAGCATAAGAAAGTTATAAATGAAAAACAAAGTAAATGAAAGTAGAATTAAGTCAAATTTTTAATCACTTGAAAACACACTTTAAGGATGAAATTATTGCAAGATTATATTTAAATAGGGGGAGTTTATTTGAAAAGAATTGATTTTGATCCTTGACATTCTTGTACTTAGTATTTTAATGCATGACTTAACACATGGGTATATTTTGCATATGGTATGATGTCTTGATTTATGGATTCTCAATATTTTGTAATGTTTCATACTTGGACAATTTGATTGAATGTTTGAATTGCTACATAACATCTTTTGTCTAGTTTTATTGAAAAGAAATTTCAGATTTGTCATTCACAATCATTGTTAAAATCTGAAAGCTAAATAAAATTGTAGAAAGGAGAAGAGAAGAATATCTCTATTTAGGGAAAATAAATTGATTTTGATCTATCTTTCTACTTGCCTAACTTTGATACATAATGTCCTAATACTTGTTAAAATATCCTTTATTGTGTATCGAAACTCAAAATTAAACACAAAGATTCTGAAAGTGCTTTAATGTTATTGAAATATGTATTTTTCAATCGTAACAATTTAAGATGAGCTACATTTGTGAAAGATACATATCTCATATTATGACTTAGAAAGCTTTTATTGAAAATTCCTATGTAATTCAGAATCTGATTTTGTATAAAAGCTTAAACTAAATGTAATTTTAAAATAAAGTCTTACTTTAAGAAAAACAGAATTAATTTTGATGCCTTTGGTGATTGCTTCCGATACGCATCCGAAACATATCATTTCTTATCTTCAAAGTATACTAATATTGGTTCAAATGATGTGTCTTTCGATGATCTTGATTGCAAACAAAAATTTCTAAATATATGATTTTATTTTGATATTAAAAAGATTTATTGTGATTCATGTATACATCGCTGAAAAACTATCATTAAGAAAATTGAGTTCTATAAATATATATACCTCAATGATCATCTATATGTTTTTCTCTCCTACATTCTTAAAGATTTCCATCAGAATATATATAGAGTGAATGATCTAAAAGCTAGAAATATTTCACCTCACTCAAATGACTCTAAAAGAAAGAAAATGTAAATGCTGTTGAAAGAAACTGAGCGTCAAATGAATCATTTTCTGATTAATATTTCAGTACATTTTCTCAAAGATTAAGAGGAAGCATAACTTGTTCTTGATAGATTAAAAAGGATGATTGCTATAAATTTGAATAATTCTTGATCACTCTCCATTCTCGATATCATAGAATTTCAGTTCTATTCACGTTTGTCATTAAAATCTGAAATTCAACAAAAGAAAAGAATGATTAAAGAAGTATGCATCTTTTGAGGGGGAGCTTTAGATATTCAGTATCTTATCCTAAAGTTACTTCAATTTGATGCATACCTTGAATTTTATGGATTGATTTTGATGAACCTCCTTATATTGCAAGACATGCTTTAATTACCTTGAGATGAGTTCTATAAAGGCTGTCTTATCTCAAACCTTGAGTCTTATGAAAATGAGCTGAAACTTATAGAAAATATATTTTTGAGATTGACAATTTTATGAACATTATCTTCAAATTCTAAACTCTTAAATGGAATGATCAATAGAGGGGGAGAAAGAAAATTTCAGAAGGAGAGGTCTCACGGAACTTAATTACATAAATCTATAGAAGAGGGAAAGAATACTAAATGAAAAGTGATCCTAATACTCTCCAATATGTATCATCTGAAATTTAAATCTGAAAATCTTTATGATACACCTTGAGGCATGTTATTTGGTTAATAATCTTCTGCACAAATCATGAACCAAATTGCAATTCAAATAGTTGATCTTAAGAGCCTCCTAATTTAATGAAAAAGGGGAGAATAACGTGTTAAATTTTCTTGAGTATCTCGTAGAAAATCTATTTTGGAATTCACTAATGAGTCCTAATTGGCTTGCTCTTTAGAACTTCAATATTGTGCCAATTCATATTTTTATATATGTATCAAATCGTGCTTATTTTCTAAAGGAATAAAAGAAAGTCCTTAAAAGAGCTCTAAGATATATCATAAATTGCATGAATTCATATTTTGGTATTTGTGCCCCAATGCTCTTATTATCATAAAAAGAACTTTGAAGTCATGATCCAACATGATGATATGTTTTTCAAGTATATAAGTTTTGATCTTTTACTCTGAAAATCAATTAAATTGCTCTCATGTTGATAAAATACTTAATAGATTGGGCAAACGTTCTTCAATGAACAAGCTTTCATACTTATTATTAAAGAGAGGTTAGATTTCCACTCATGTTTTTCCTTGAATATCATTTGTGGTACTTCTTGAATTAACCTAAGGAAGATTCCACCTACACTTGATTAGAAAACTATCTGTGGTATCAAATTAGAAAATCTCTTGAATTCACACTCGATGTGTTCTGATCTGATCTTTGTACTTAATGTTTCACTATCTTTTTGATGTTGTCAAAAAGGGGGAGAAATATCTAAGTATATGCTATATACTCAGAATGCTTTATTACTTTGAATTGAATACAAATCAGCTTAAAATTTAAATATGTTGATTGTGTTAAGCTGATTAAATCTAAAGCATTATCATGAAGTATGTTTTTAAATATATATGTTTTTCCACTTCATGCAACTTAGCTATGTATTACTTCTAGAAATACAATATCTTTTATATTGCATATACTCCAAGTTTTGTCATCATCAAAAAGGGGGAGATTGATGACCCAAAAGATTGATTCATAGATTGATTTTGATGATCACAAAACCTTGAAGTATAGATACTAATGTTTATGTTGCAAGGAGAAAGATATTTATTTTGCAAGGAACATAGCAAGTTGGAAGAACACAAGAAGGCCTCCAAAGCTCTCAAGTTGGAAGAAAGCTACAATTTATTGGCCCAAGTTTAAAAGTTCAAAGGATTCAAATTGGGAGGAGTAAAATCAAAAGAAAAATTCAAAAGAACAGTCTTCGAGTCGACTCCAGTGGAATTCGAGTCGACTCCGGAGAAGTATGAGTCGACTCCGGAGAAGTATGAGTCGACTCCTAGGAGTCACAGGCAAGAAAGTCAGAGAGCAGTTTTCGGGTCTGAGATTCGAGTCGACTCCCGCATTGCACGAGTCGACTCCGAGACTCCGCGACCATCAACAGACAGAAAACCAAGTTACTGCCTCTGAGATTCGAGTCGACTCCCAGACAGCTCGAGTCGACTCCAAGGCAGCGCTACATCCAAGATGGCAGAAGGCTGTGTTTCGCAAACTGAGAGCCGAGTCGACTCCAAGGAAAGTTCGAGTCCGACTCCAAGACTGGACAAGCCAAAAGACAAAGGATCGGGAGTTCGGGCTCTGAGATTCGAGTCGACTCCCAGGACAGTCGAGTCGACTCGAGAGGACAAAATTCAAAATTGGATCCACGGACTTCAGTGGATGAGCCGACTCCGAAATTGCCAAGTCAGCTCCAGAAGTTGGCGAGTCGACTCCAGGTTAAGACGAGTCGACTCCCAGTCAAGGCATGCACTTTAATTCAAATTGGAACAGTGGCCGAGTCGTCTCCAGTAAAGCACGAGCCGACTCCTGCAACAGGCGAGTCGACTTCCTGATCGCGCGAGTCGACTCCAATCCCAACGGTAATATTGTCAGGAAGTGCAGACTGTGTCCAACGGCTCTATTTTTGTCTCTAACGGCTAATTCTCTGTTTCCACGCCAATCTAAAAGCTATAAAAAACAAGAAGAGAGCTAGGGGAGAACGAATGGAAGTGGGAGAAAAACATTTAGGAAAGAGATTACAAGGAAAATCTCCCATAAGCACAAAAAGGGCCATCCAAAGAGAAATAGAGAGAAGAAGAGCTTCCAAGTGAATCCCAAAGCTTCCTCTCCATCAGTGTGCTGCCTCGGTGATCCTCTACTTCGTGCCAAATCAGAAGAGGGTCAAGTAAAGAAGAAGTCGAGCTCCTCCAATCTTCAAAACTCGTTTGAGGGCTTCTCTTACTCTGTTTGTTTATATTGTTATATTTGCTTGTTTAAGAAGCTTTTGATTTGTTTTTAAACTTTGTTTTATTATCTTGTAACTTGATTCAATCAACGGGATTGAATCAAGGGGTTAAGGTTTGTTTGGTGAGCACAAAGGGAAAACGCAACGGTGGTAAGGTTTGTTGGTGAGCCGAAGGGAAAACCAACGGAGATAGGTTTGTTGGTGAGCCGAGGGTAAAACCAACGTGAAAGGGTTTGATTGTGAGCCCGGGAAAACAATCGGGGTTGGTTCTAGTCGGTGAGCCTGGGAAAACCGACCGAGTTCGTTGTGATCTCGCAAAACAACAAGTTGGTTGTGGAGCTTGTAAAACAACCGACTGTAATCTGTAGGATTATAGTGAAATTCCCAAGAAGTCTTGGGGAGTGGATGTAGGTGCTGGGGTGCACCGAACCACTATATGTTTGCTGTGTTTGTAATGCTTTTTTGTCATTATCCTAACTCACACCACTTACTCACTTAGATAAATTGCTTGCTTAACTATTATCCGCAGAATTCTTTAGTTGCAAGCATACTCAATCAAGTCACATTCTATACATCAAACTGTCGCTAAGTTTACTTTCACTGCGCATATATACAACTTAGCATAATTAATCAAAAAGTGCTAGAAGTAGCTTAAAAGTTTTAAAAGACCCAATTCACCCCCCTCTTGGGTTGTATCTACTGGGCAACAGGAACATTGTGCATATGATGTCTGAAAAGTTGCGCGAGACATTTTGGAATTTCTCTCTCTCTTGATTTTTTGCAGTCCAATCGTTAAGGTTCGGTGGAATGTAGGCTTCAACTGAGATTTACAATTGAAACATTAATAGTGTATCCTTTGCTATTAGGAATCGATCCAATCCAATATCGAGTTGGTAGGGATCTAGCTCGTCTACCCGTCTGGATTGGAGAGATTGGATAGAATCGGTTGCATGACTTTTGTGACAATGTTTTAGTACACCGTTGCGCTTGATCGACAGTAATCCTAACATCGAGTACTCGCGAGTCGACGTTGGACTGCAGAAGAATGGTTTTGGATGGTGCTCCGATGCTAGCTTCAACCTGAAACAGTCAAAACAAAAAAAGTCCCCCCATAAGAGTAATGTCCGATAAAGGACAATCCATTGTCTAAACCAGACAATTCTCAGAGAATAGAAGGAGGCTTGAAGAGAGCAAAGAGAAGAGTCGAAAGAGAATTTATCTGAAGGATATTCGAGAATGCAATATATAGACGAGGACCGGAGCTCGTCGTCGAGTAGTTTTGAGAACTATACGTTGGTTGATAAGATATCAAACCATCTACCTTGCCCGCATTTTTCGGTCGTGATATTTGCTCGGGTTGCTATACTTTGTTTAGGAAACAGTTAAAAAGAGAAGTCCGAAAGAGAACTTATTTGGTGAACATCCGAGAATGTAATACATAGGCAAGGGTCAGAGCCCGTTGCCAAGTAATTTGAGGCTATACGTTGGTTTGATAAGACATCAAATCACCTATTTCACCCGCATTTTTCAGCCGTTGAATTTGTTCGGATATCACATACTTGCTTTATAAAAACAGTTAATGAAAGGGCTAGTTATTG
>NW_024069290.1:0-54748 GCF_009389715.1 Phoenix dactylifera
GATCATTCAATTTTCAGATCTAATAAGCCTTTAGATATTTAATTCTTACCTTAATCTACGAAGCCTAGGCTCTGATACCACTGTTGGGAACCTGCCCATGCCGCTGATATTTCAAAAATTAAATCAGGTGGCAGCGGAAGAGGCATGTGCGGGATCGACGTTCATCGCATGAACGTTGTTTCGAGACCTTTCGTAATTAGGTAAGAATTAAAACTTTTAAAACTATTAGGAAGATCAAATCTTCACCTTGCGCGGGTAGATGATCACCGCAAATCTGAATTCATGGTTTTGGAAGAGGGTTCGCTTGAAGCCGTTCAAACGTCCGGCCTCTACGGGTATCCACACGAAGCAGGATCCGATCCAAGCTTTCTATCTCACTGGGGTGCTAGCTCCCTTGCAGAGATAACTTTTGATGGCTGATCTCCTCTCTTTCTTTCAACTCATGAATATACTTGAGAGGAGGAAGAAGAAGGAAGAAGAAGAGGAAGAAGCAAGGCCCCTGCAGCCTACTTTCTTTTCCCTGCGTTGGAAGGAGGAAAGGAGGAAGAGGAGGGCGCCATGGCTTCTTTTTCCCTTCTTCTTGCTGGCGGCTGAACCAAGGGAGGGAGAGGGTGGCCACGTGATGGAGAGGAGGGGGATTCCTATATCCATTAGGTCAGCCCCCAAGAGTCCTCCTTTTATAACATCTAGGGCTCCTACAAGTTAGGAGCCCTTGATGTATTACCAAGAGGGGCGCCGGCCCCTCTTGTTGCCGCACCAAGAGATCCAAGGAGGAGGGGCGTGAGCCCCTCCCTCTCATGTTGCCCTAATCCTCAACTAATGAGGATTGGGTGGCCCTAATGTGGTTTAGCCTTAATCCAATTAGGCTTAGCCCAAGGGTGAACCAATTTGGATCCAATCTAGGCTAGTCCTAATCCAATTAGGACTTGAATGAACCATGACTCAATTGAACTCTTCAATCCTAATCCAATTAGGAGTCATGTTGATTCATTAGATTAATAATTAATTTAGACTTAAGGAATCCTAATCCAATTAGGATGTATTTAATTTTAGTCCTAATCCAATTAGGACTCTATTTGAATCCGAAGTCCTAATCCAATTAGGATTTCTAGGAATCCTACTCCAAGTAGGAATCCAATTTTAATTCAAAATTCCTAATCTCATTAGGATTGTAGGAATCCTATTCTAAGTAGGAATTCCAGTCCTACTCCAACTAGGATTCCCAGTCCTAATCCAATTAGGACTCTAGGAATCCTATTCGAAGTAGGATTTGTGTTTAAGTCCAATTAATTAATTTCCTTTGTTCCTTCTTCAACTTCTTATCAATCAAATTGATTACTTGTGATTCCTAATCACGATTTCAACCATCGGATCGGTCAATACTTCTAGTGTGTGTGACCCCATAGGTTCTATTCTGACTGGTAGTGAGATATATTGTGATCTCTATCACTATATCATTGAAAACTCCTTTCAATGGGTTGGAACGATTCCAACTCAACTCATTAGGGTTTATCGATCATCGAGATAATCCCTGTGAGTCCCACCATCCACCAGTGACACCTAGCAGCATGTAGTGGCTACCCAGCAGAATGGAATGATGAACCTCTAGGTGCAGTTAACATGTAATACAGTCCTACTATCGTGGATCCCTACAGGACGGAGGTCATGGACAACTCGTCAAACCCCATCGTCTGTCATATGTCAAGATTTATTCGACTCGAGTTCGATAGTGGAAAACTCTTTCTCCACTTTATATTACTGCCCTGGCCAAGGTCTTAGAACTCAGTCTAACAAATCACATAGGATCACTCCTCTTCTATCAAGGTCGATAGATTCCTTATAGGTGCATACCCTACTCCTACAGTGAACCTACTGCAGCCAATCTACACTGCATGGACCCATATGGCTAGAGACCATGTAAGTGTGCAGTCAAACTACAATAACCTCACTGTGAGTAGCCGAAGCACCGCAGGTCAAAGGACCAGTCACACTACTGCAACATCAAGCAAGTCACTGACGAGTGGATAGACATCCAAGTGACTTCTTGTCTTGGTCACGCTCAGTACCCTTGTTCTCTAACAAGCACCTGCACTATCACTTCAGTGTCCCTACACTGTGGACTCAAGTCTCGTCCATCCAGAAGGAAAGTGATCTGTGCACTGATCGGATCGATCACCGTCCTCGTGATGATCCTTTGATCAGGAGCATTTAGAAATTAATCACCAATGATACATGGATCAAATTCTCAACTCTTGAGAATATATATCATCATCTTATTAATTCCTTGGACGATTCATAGACACATAAATAATATGAATGAAAAGATGCCTTTTATTTATTCAATAATAAACAGTCAAGTACAAAATTATGTCCCTAGAATCAACAATGTGTCAGCCAAATTGGCTTCTAGGGCATACATCTAACACGGAGTGCGTTCACTCCGGGCATCCAAAATCCAATTTGATCTTCGTGATCGTTCTTGCTTCTCGATTTGCCTCCCCGGCAACGGCGCCAAAATTCTGTTCGTCTAATTCCTGTCCACCTAAAAATATGCTAGACAGATCGTTGTTAGAACCGACGAACAAAAGTTAAATTTAATTTATACTCTTACCTTTCCTACTCGAAGAATAGCGGTTGTAAGAGGTCGATCCACAGGGAGGCGATTGGAGTTGCATAAAAATTAGAACATTCACTCGGATTTGAAATCGATTTTTGGATAATAAAAGAAAAACATTATGTTGAAGATGTTGAATATTTTCTAGCCTACCGAAGAATTATTTTTCATTTGAAAATAACGAAAAGACAAATACTTGAAATAGAAGAGCATTTATAAATTCATGAAATATTTAATTATTCAAAGGAAAACTTTGACATGGATGAAAACAGTGCTAGGGATATTGAAGACTAGAACATCGATTGCATGAAGAAAAATTAAATATATTGCATCAAAGAAAAATTAAAAGATTGCATAATTTGAAGAACGTAGATTAAAAACAGAAATTACAACTTTAGCATGAATAAAACAAAAAAAAATCCCAAAACACTTGCTCTCAAATAAAAACTCTTAATAAAACAAAAAGAAAACTAAAGAAAGAAAAAAAAACAAACAGAATATGCTCTATTTTCAAAAGAGAAAACAGAGCATTTCTCTTCTTCTTCCCCAACCGAGCACCCCTGTTCCTTCTTGAACCAGCCGAGAGCTCTCGCCCTCCTCCTTTGTGTCTTGGCCTCCACCGAGCACTCCCCCTCCCCACTGGCCTCTCCCTCTTTTTATAGGCCCTTGGAAATGTGGTGGAGGCGGGATCAGCGGGATCGCCGGGGCGGATCGCGGAAGGGAGGCACTGTCTTGCTTCTTTGGGCCACGGATGCGGAATCGCTGGGAGCTGAAGCGGAAGGTGGGGACTTGGCTTCCTTCTTCGGGTGCTGCTGATGCGGAAGGAAGGAGGCGCTGGGATCTTCCTTCACGGATGCGGGATCTGTGGAGGGTGCCGTGGGATGCTTGAAGATGGCGGCCTGATGCGGAAGGAAGGAGGCGCGCAGAGGGGCTGAGTCGGACGATGAGTGCGGACAGCTTGGTTTGGGAAGGAGCTGGGCGTTGAATGCGGAGGAGTGGATCACGGCTGGGGTGCTTGCAGTCGGAAGGAAAGGCTAAAGCCGGAAGAGCTGAGATGCTACGATTGCGGAGGATCTTCTCTGCTTCGGCTGGGCTTGATCATCGGGATCACACGCGGAAGAGGAAGGAAGCGCGTGGGATGAGCTGGTGGTGCGTGGATTCGGGACGATGGGATTCCGGGCGTTGCTGGCACGGTGGCTGGCACGGTGAGAACGTCCTTCTTTGGTTGCTGGGAAGGAGCGGAAGGTGGTCTGATGCGGGCTGGTGAATTCCTTTTTCTCCCCTTCTTTCGCACGGGATCTGGCACGCGGTTGGGATGCTGAGGATTTTGCCGGGATCACGGATGAGAGGCGCGCTTGGATCGGGAGAAAGGAAAGGGCGGTGATGCACTGCGGGCGGCTTGGATTTTCCTTTCCCTTGTAAGATGGGAGCTGGGAGACACCAAGTTCTGTCCAATTAGCCATATAGATAAAGAAAATAGTATGATATGAAATTTGGCTTGTAGACGGGTCATCTATCCTGGCTGGAGGTCAAGTGCAATTCTTTCAAGTCATGGGTCACCCAGCACCTTATAGCCAATTTAGATTTGCCAAAAATTATTTTCAAAAAGCACAAAAGAAATGGACCCGATTCGGACCCGAACCTGACTCGGACCCGACTCGATCTTCAACCGGGTCGAATCTGGGAAGGGATCCTTCTTTAGTCAAATTTGAACTCAATGTGCATTTTATTTATAATTTATACTAATCTATGTTAAATCCAAATATAATATTAATCTAGTGAATTTATTATTATCGGTTAACAATAACACTAATTTTAGTAACATGTAGGCCGCACTTTTGTGCTCTCATCACACCCTCCAACTAGCTTATTGCTAGTCTCTAGCAATTCAGTGCGAAAATGACAACATGAGAGAGCAAAAGTATTATTTATTATATAAATATCCTAAGATAAATACTCTCTTTCGTAGAGCATTACGATTGCACTTAGCATGTGCAACAAGCCATTAAACCCCTAGGTTACCCTAGCGGACGAGTGTTGTCTCGTGAGGGTTTGCAGTGAAGTTACCCACAAACTTCATCAGTTAGGGAAATTCCAAATTTTAACTCGAAATTTGAACAAGTATTACTGTATGAAACTAGAATTGCAAGGACAATAGAGACTTGTTGTTATTATATTTAAACAGACTCTAACTCAAGTTTCATTACACCCCATCTATCTGCTAACAAGTCAAGAATGTAGTGAGGTGCAAGATAGTATCATATAAATGAGTGGCTTTCACTTACTTCCAACATGATCACTCCAATTTTCAAGACTTTCTAGAGTTAAATGGTAATGAACACCCCGGATTTATTTATTCATTTTTTTTTTTTTCAGACTGAGTGCTAAGAAGAATGACTTGTGCAATATCTAGCCTTATTAAGCTTTCTAGCTAACCCATGTAGCGAGTGTTAGGCCAATGACTCCTGATCCAGATGGCTCAGGGCACTAGGTGTAGAGACACCCTAACAGGCTTAATAACTCAGGTTAACTAGGCTTCAAGGCCAAATTAGTCACTCAGAGTTTAATCTCAATCATCCTCACCTTTTTACGCGAACACTCGCTGCTTGCCAGGCAAGAGGCCCGGTTACTCAGTGAGAAGACTTAAATTAAACTCATTATTTTATTTTATTTTATCTCTTTTTTTTCTTTTTTTTCTTTTTTTTTCTTTTTTTGGTTAGGCTAGGGTGTTCATCACACATATAACTCTAAATTATCCCAAAAATTAAAAGTATTCATATTAGTCGTAAGTTTACATACCCCACTATTCATGTGCTTACGTGTAGGTGCTAACTCATCTTGTATCATGTTAGCAGAAGATAGGTGGGATGAAAACTTAAGCTAGAACTGCTATCATATTTCTTAACTCAAAGCTATTGTCAGAGCAATTCCTAGTTTGTACAGCCAAAAAGATTAGAGTTTGAGTTAAAAATTTGAAATCCCCCTTTTTTTATTATTTTTTTTTGAAATTTTAATATTTTTTTTAATTTTTTTTTTAATTGCATAAAAAAATCAAAAATATTCTCACCCCCATACCTAAATCTAACATTGTCCTCAATGTTAAAGAAAATTTAAAGCAGTAAGAGGACAGAGGAGAAGGTACCTGATATGGGCGGGTAAATTGGGGCAAAATACCCCCAAACCTGCAATTTTTTTTTTTTTTGAGAATAGTTACATGTTGGGTTGCCTCCCAAGAGCGCTAAGTTTTATGTCTTCAGCCAGACAAAATGTAAATCTCCATTTTTTTCAACCATTATCTAAGAATGGTTTTGGAAGAGTCCAAGGAAGAACAGTTGGCTGGTGACGATCTATGCTTATAAGAGGAACAGAATTAGGGGGTGCATGCTCGACCACTTCCTCAGAATGGGCAAGGTAAGCTTCTAAAGGGTCCTTATTATAAGTTTGTAAGAAAGTCTTCTGAACCAGACTTTCAATCATGTCAACTTCATTGATTTCTTTGTCGTCTGGTGGTTGTTTACTTATATTAAAGACATTAAGTTCGACTTTCATATTGCCAAAAGATAACTTCAGCATCCCATTCCGACAATTGATCACAGCATTCGCTGTGGCTAAGAAGGGTCTACCTAAAATTATAGGTGTGTGATTGTCTGGATGTATTACAGGTTCGGTCTCAAGGATAACGAAGTCCACAGGATAGTAAAACTCGTTTACCTTCACTATTACATCCTCTACAATCCCTTTGGGGTACTTCACCGTTCTATCTGCTAAGGAAAGGGTAATATTTGTGGGCTTTAATTTTTCCAAACCTAACTTTTGGTACACATAGTAGGGAAGTAGGTTCACACTGGCTCCTAAATCTAATAGGGCTCTCTGGATGATCGTCTCTCCTATTTTTATTTCAATGGTGGGGCAACCAGGATCTTTAAATTTCGGGGCAATCTGTTGTTGAATGAGAGATGAGGCTTGTGCAGCCATAACAGCTTGCCTAGGAATGCTGGTTTTTCTTTTAACCGTGGTAAGATCTTTCAAGAATTTTGTATAGGAGGGAATTTGTCTTATGGCATCGAGAAAAGGTATATTTATTTGAACAGTTTTAAAGACTTTCATTATTTCATCAAAGTTAGATTGTTTCTTTGAGTCCTGAAGTCTACTGGGAAAGGGAGCCTTGGGTGTGTATGTCTCTATTGGTTTCTCCTCTATTCCTTGTGTTTTCTGTTCTTGTGCCTTTTTCTGAGTGGGATTCGGTTCATGCTTTTCTTCTTTTTCTTGTATAGAAAGTTGAACCTTATTGTCCACTTGCTTGCCAGACCGTAAAGTAGTAATTGCTTGGACTTCATGGTTCTGGTTTCCATTAGAATCAATCTGATACTGACCTATCTGACCTTGATTTTGTTGTCTACTAGGGTTAGGCACTGGTTGACTAGGTAGTTCACCTTTCTTCCTATCCCCTAGAGAGTTAACTATTTGGCTCAGACTAACCTCAAGTTTTGCAATTGCTTGCGCATGGAATTGGTTAGTCTGGGCTTGGGCTGTATTGGTCTGTTGTTGTTGCTTGATAAAATCTTGTTGTTGTTTCATCATATTAGCCATCATGGTTTCTAATTGTGAAGGTTGCTGTGGGATAGGGGCATTATAAGGCGGTACAGATGGAACCAAAGGTTGGTTCATTTGTGGTGGACCTATCCTGGGGAAGTTGTTCTGAAAACCTGGTGGACCACCTTGATGCTGAATAGGTTCATTTTGCTTGTATGAGAAATTTGGGTGGAACCTATTATCAGGGTGGTAAACTGGGTTGAACGAGTTGGGAGTGGGCTTCTTAAAGGCACTATATGAATTTAGAGCATTTGCTTGCTCGGCCTTTATGGTGGGTAAACTAGGACAACACTCCACTAGATGCTCAGAACTGTTACACAAGATACATAAACTTTGTAACTCATGATCCACTTTCATGATGGGATTTAACTCTTTATATGAACTTGAGCTAGTGGAAACAGTGAAAGCATCAAACTTTTTGCTTAAGTTGTTCATTCCAGTCACCAGATTGGACATGACATTTTTGAGTTCTAGGTCTGCTTTCATTTCATAATTACCCGGTTTTCTAGACCCGAACTCATCTCTATTTACTTCCTCACCATAGCTACTCCAATTTTGGGCGTTCTCGGCTAAGTCAACAAGAAATTCATAGGCTTGATCCGGGGTTTGGTCCATGAACCTACCCTTGTGCATGGACTCGATCATGTTTCTATGTGCCGGAGGTAGTCCTTTATAAAAGAAATGTACTAGATCAGCCTTGTCAAGCCCATGGTGCGGGCATTTGACCAAAAGATCATGAAATCTTTCCCAAAGTTGGGAAAATTCCTCCTCTGATTTTCCTCTAAAAGTTCTTATAGCATCCTTAATTTTTTCTGTTTTAATCATGGGATAAAATTTTGCCATGAACTTCCTAGATAGTTGTTCCCATGATGTGATAGAATTTGAAGCAAGGGAATACAGCCATGCAGCAGCACGATCCTCTAAAGTCATTGGAAACAATCTTAATTTAATACCCTCTTCATTGGCCTCCACCGAGCACTCCCCCTCCCCACTGGCCTCTCCCTCTTTTTATAGGCCCTTGGAAATGTGGTGGAGGCGGGATCAGCGGGATCGCCGGGGCGGATCGCGGAAGGGAGGCACTGTCTTGCTTCTTTGGGCCACGGATGCGGAATCGTTGGGAGCTGAAGCAGAAGGTGGGGACTTGGCTTCCTTCTTCGGGTGCTGCTGATGCGGAAGGAAGGAGGCGCTGGGATCTTCCTTCACGGACGCGGGATCTGTGGAGGGTGCCGTGGGATGCTTGAAGATGGCGGCCTGATGCGGAAGGAAGGAGGCGCGCAGAGGGGCTGAGTCGGACGATGAGTGCGGACAGCTTGGTTTGGGAAGGAGCTGGGCGTTGAATGCGGAGGAGTGGATCACGGCTGGGGTGCTTGCAGTCGGAAGGAAAGGCTGAAGCCGGAAGAGCTGAGATGCTACGATTGCGGAGGATCTTCTCTGCTTCGGCTGGGCTTGATCATCGGGATCACACGCGGAAGAGGAAGGAAGCGCGTGGGATGAGCTGGTGGTGCGTGGATTCGGGACGATGGGATTCCGGGCGTTGCTGGCACGGTGGCTGGCACGGTGAGAACGTCCTTCTTTGGTTGCTGGGAAGGAGCGGAAGGTGGTCTGATGCGGGCTGGTGAATTCCTTTTTCTCCCCTTCTTTCGCACGGGATCTGGCACGCGGTTGGGATGCTGAGGATTTTGCCGGGATCACGGATGAGAGGCGCGCTTGGATCGGGAGAAAGGAAAGGGCGGTGATGCACTGCGGGCGGCTTGGATTTTCCTTTCCCTTGTAAGATGGGAGCTGGGAGACACCAAGTTCTGTCCAATTAGCCATATAGATAAAGAAAATAGTATGATATGAAATTTGGCTTGTAGACGGGTCATCTATCCTGGCTGGAGGTCAAGTGCAATTCTTTCAAGTCATGGGTCACCCAGCACCTTATAGCCAATTTAGATTTGCCAAAAATTATTTTCAAAAAGCACAAAAGAAATGGACCCGATTCGGACCCGAACCTGACTCGGACCCGACTCGATCTTCAACCGGGTCGAATCTGGGAAGGGATCCTTCTTTAGTCAAATTTGAACTCAATGTGCATTTTATTTATAATTTATACTAATCTATGTTAAATCCAAATATAATATTAATCTAGTGAATTTATTATTATCGGTTAACAATAACACTAATTTTAGTAACATGTAGGCCGCACTTTTGTGCTCTCATCACATTAGGAACCCGGACTCCAGGATGATTGCTGCTGGAGGCTGCCACTTGTTTGATACCTCAGTGCCTGCGGCGAAGCTGAGAGCGGCCTGGGCTGGATTGTGCTACATTCGGCGTGCCTTGCAGGGAAAAGAGGTGTATCTGGAGGGTGACTCTGCGATGGTCATTGGGTGGGTCCAGCAGGTTTTCGAGGAGGTCGGTGATTACCATCCACTATGAGAGATATCCGAGCCATGATTTCTGGTGGAATGGTGCTCCAGGCAAAACACGTGTTTAGAGAGGCCAACGGAGCCACCGATTGGGTGGTCTCCTTTGTTGCCAACCACTCGGAAGACCACCTCTGGGTGGATGAGGCGTAATTGCCTTGTGCACTCCGTGATGTACGGTTTTTTGATTTTTTTAGTTGTATCCATACACATTATGTATGATACTACCGTTTTTATTAAACAAAAAAAACAGGTAAACCGTGATACAAGTCAATTCATATTTTTTTCTTTTTTCTAAAAAATTATCCTCTCTCAAAATTTTTAAGAGAGAATAGTTTCCCTATTTTATTTGTTTAATATGCATAAGTTGGTTGGTTTGGTTAGCTAACTAAAGATTAATCTCAATATATTGCTTTGTGTGGTCACAACTTGGATTTCTACATTATCCCCGCGCTGCTTTATTTGACGATGTCAAATCCGAAACGGGCTGGCATCTTGCACTTAAAAGGAGGAAGGTGGATGTCTGTACTTATCGATATGGGATTAGTGGGCGCACCCCTGCTTTCCATATTTCAGTGCATGATACGTTTTGAATGCTCATCCAATATTCGTCCCATGGAAGATAAGATTCAAAGCCGCATTAACGGTCATCACAGTATCACACGGTCCCGGGTCTCAGATCAAGCAGACAAAACCATCGGCCGCTGGGTCCCACCACACCGACCCGCCAGCGAGCTCGAACCGAAGTGACATCCTACCAGCGAGAAGACACGTCAGGAAACCCAAGCGGGTCCCACATGAACTTTCCAAATCCTGCCATCCACGCTACAGCAAATCCCATCCAGTTTCCAGTGTTCCTGCAGAACTTTTTTATGAACGAACCTCCCCTCCCCTCCCTTATTTCCATCTCTCTCTCCGTCTCTCTCACACACGCACGCGCAAATAGAGAGGGGAAACCTCATCGGCGCACAGGTTTGCTGATACCGAGTTTCTTGCATTCGTTTTATATTTTGTTTGGATTTCTTTGTTTGGTTTTGTTCTTTGTTCTTTGTTCTCTGCGGCAATTTCCATGCAATTTCCTTGCAATCCCCATCTCTTTCTTTATTATTGTGATGATGATTGATGGACCCGTGAATCCTGATTTCCTTTCTTCTCCCCGGGCTCTTTCGGCGTACTTCGTTATGGCCTTACGGCTGCTTCTCTTTAGATTCTAGCTTTCCCCGCACCCGTTACTAACGTTAATCGCCTTCCTCTTTGATTGTAAAACTGGTTCTTGGGCACTACTGCTCTCCTTTTTACGATTCCATATGTCGATGAGATTAAGAGAGAAAAGAGATAAAGGGGGAAAAGAAAGCAAGAGATGCCTTTTGTTCTAACGTTGGCTCTTAGTATCTAACGACCATGTAGTGTCTTGTGAGCTGGCCTCTGGGCGTTGGTGTCATATCTCAAGGCCCATTATTGCCATCTTTCTTGTAAAATATCTTTTGTTGTTGAGTGCCGTTGAAGCCATCCCATATGTTTCTATATTCCGAACTCTAGTTAGGTGCCTAGTAGTTATCTGGACTCTCTTGGTTTTTGCGTAGCATTCAAGCTTCTTTTTTTTTTCTTTTTTTTGTTTGGTGAAAGATGAGGAGAAGAAAACCTCACCCGCGTAGCAGCCCCCACTGAGCCCCCTTCCATGTGTGAGTACGTTACCCCAGCGCCACCTCGGTATCAGCGGACCACAAGCGCTCTCGCTGGCAGCGTCCAAGCGTGGAGCATCCGGTCTCCAAATTTAATCGATGCCCGCGTGTTTCGAATCTGGACCACTCCGATGGAATACAAAGCCCGGTTCCATCTATGCTACCACCCTGGTAGCATTCACGCTTGCCTGCCATGCTATTCCTGTCTATTGACTCAGTCTTAAATTATTAGAAGTATATCACCTGAACGGTATTACATCTTTCCTCAAAGTATAACTGTATTAGTAGGTGTTAACTCTTGTATACTGTGGATCACCATGCAAAAAGTCAACAGGCAGCTCGTCTTCGTGATGCTATTTTGCTAGATAATGACTTCTTCTCCGGAGTTTCTATCATTTAAACTACGATATAGATTGGATATTAGCTATAAGATGTCTATTCATAGCTAATACCATATTATGCCGTTTTGCCATCACTGTATGCACGCCTTGACCTTTTTGAGCAGAAGAAACAAGCGAAGGATAGCTGTGCCAGCGTTATTCTTGTGATCGACTTGTCTATATATATACATCCTTTTGTCTGAGGGTCACATGTTTTCCCCTCTCACCACCACCTTTCTGAACACTTGGTTTTAGGCTCTTTTGCATTATCCGCCCTGCTTGTGCTGCTGTAGGTTTGGCTATTTCAAATTCTGATGAGAATTTTTTTTTTCTTTTGAGCAAAATTCTGTTGAGATTTACATGTATGGATGTTTCAGGCTTTCAGTCATAGTATTTTTTTGAAATTATTAGCTATTCTCTTAGTTTGTGATGGAGAAAAATGATTGGTTTATGAAACAGTTTATGTTTTTCTCGCTGAAAATGGAGTGGAAGAAGGATATTGCAATTCTTGGTGCAAACAACTGAGCCTTTGTGAAAAAATTGGGTTTGCTTTTAGCATGTTTCAGAGCTGAACTTATTGATTTTAGCCTCAGATTTTGGGGAAAAAGGATAGAAACTTCGAGTTAGTTAACTTGTATGATTGAGATATCCACATCTTTTATTCCACCAGTTGAAATTGATTGTTTTACCTTTTCCTTCCTCTGAAAGGATACTGCAATTCTTGGTCCAAGCAACTTACCCTTGTAAAAAATTTGGGTTCGCTTTTGCTGTGTTTCAGAGCTGAACTTGTTGATTTTACCCACAGATTTTGGGGCAAAAAAAAAAAGAAACTTTAGTTATTTAACGCTTAACAGTGAGATAAATCAAGCTGCTGTCCAAGCCTCACAGAACCTCCAGAATCACTAAGAACTATGTATCACTAGAAGTTGCAATCAAATCATTTTAGATGTATGCAAGCACGCGAACAAGACAAGATTGTCTCATATATGCAAAGCATTTTATCATATGAACGCATCAGTACATATAGATCTGGTCATATGAGCACTATTTATCCTCAGTATATGTATGTTTTAGTAGTTCCACTTGCTATTGCAACCACAAACCTGATATTATGCTGGAAATAATATATAATACATAAAATCTTTGCTTTCATGGTTTAATATTTTAGAATCTAGACAAATTATTTTCTCTTCCCGCCGGTTATAGAACTTTTGGATGTGTTATTTTTCTTCCCCTTTTTTGTTTTCTTTTTCTTTTTCCTTATAAAACACAATGATTTATAGGGCATCTTCACCATGCTCTCAATAACATCTAGAATTAAATATATTTCCATAATGAACACTTGTTGTACTTGTTCCTCAAAAAAAGAACACCTGATGCTCTTGTCCAATACCTTGTATAAAATCTGGCATATTTGATCGTTGATTATATTGCTCATTCCCATCTGCAAATCATTGTCACGAGCTCTTTCAGATTTGGTGGGTAATGATTATCAGCTATTTTGCATTCTTGGGTGTGCAAACTATACTCATTCTTTAATTAAACTGGTAATAGCTTGGAGATCAAAGGGAAGACCATGGGCCAATTGCTTTGCTGTGTCCAAGTGGAGCAATCCACTGTAGCAATCAGGGAAAGATTTGGGAAGTTTGATGATGTGCTCGATCCAGGCTGCCATTGCTTACCTTGGGTCCTTGGCAGTCGAGTAGCTGGCCATCTTTCACTCCGTCTGCAACAATTGGATGTGCGGTGCGAGACAAAGACAAAGGTTCGTCTCACACCATGTTAATGCTAGATATATAACTTGATTATTTTACTCTTGCATGCTGAGTACTTGATATTTTCAACTGATACAAGGCTATCTGGATCATATTTGGGAGCATTAGATATACGAGGTTCTTGTTAGCATTTGATATTTTCATTATATGCCATGCTTGATATGGCTAATTGTTAGAAGCATGCTGAAAATGATACACCTCCTCATTCGCAGGACAATGTTTTTGTCAATGTGGTTGCATCTGTACAGTATCGTGCTCTGGCCGGCAAGGCAAGTGATGCATTTTATAAATTGACCAACACGAGGACTCAAATCCAAGCTTATGTGTTTGATGGTACGAAATCCAACACTAAATCATTGTGTTTCGTAAGTCCGGTATTAAGCACGGCAGAAAAATTCAATTGATTATCATTTTTATTTTTATACTTTTGGTAGCAATGAATATGATTTTTTTCCTCCTATTTTGCATTTATAAGCTACATAAATTTTAGTTTTCACTTTCCAGAGCCCTTCACAAGGCTCAGGTACCTAGTTAAGTATTAAACCTTTTGACAACAATACAGATCCATGACAGTGTTCCATGGTTCTTGGGCATTTGAGATCCAAAGCGATCATCTGATGTACAAACACACGGGTGCCAGTGGAATTCTTAAAGTCTGCTCGGCATACTGGATTTGAAGACTTTAAAGGCATGGAGAAAAGAGATTGCAGTCTTTGATGATCAGCTCTCTAACATAGAATTAGAAGCATATATCAAGAATAAAAAGTTGAGTCTAAATTATACTTACATGAAATTTTCTACTATCACAGAAAAATTTGACTAACTAAATTCTGTTCGAAGAACACAACTTGCTGGATTTTTATGATTATATAATTCTTTATCACTCTTGTGGGAATCAAAGCTGTTTTAGGGCCTGTTGAGCTATAAGATATGTGAGCTGGAAGTTGGAAAGCCTTCACTCTGTTTGTCCATGCATTAAGTATTAAACTATATTGAGAGCATTTTCGTTGCCTCCTGGTGGTGGAAAATGACTAGCAGTAGAAGTGTTCTGGATTAAGCTTAAGGAGTGCAGCTTAGCAAGCATCATCAAAAGGGCTGCTTAGTTTTCTGCCAAATTATCTCTCCATTTTTTTTAAAAAAAAAAGTGGATAGACTTTACTGAACATAAAAACCTTCGCAATTGTAATTGTGAAGCTACTCTGCGTATCCTCTTTGTTTGATATAGATTATTGATTCAAATAAGTACCGTAAACTGGTTTTGCTAGTGCTTTTAGGAGGAAGATGCCAAATCCCAGCAATTGCCCAAGCTAAAGGAAACTATACAGATATTTTCGACTTATAGACAATACAATACAGCATGCTTTTTCTCTTATTCTTCTTCTCTCAGTTGCCAGAAGGAACTGATAATGCCTTTTTACATTCCTTAGTGATCAGAGCTAGTGTCCCAAAGCTCAACCTGGATGATGTTTTTGAGCAGAAGAATGAAATTGCAAAAGCTGTAGAAGAGGAACTTGAAAAGGCTATGTCGGCTTATGGATACGAGATTGTACAGACACTTATTGTTGATATTGAACCAGATGAACATGTGAAGCGAGCAATGAATGAAATCAATGCAGGTATACCATCTAATCTAGTGTTCTCTAATATTTGAACATTACAGAAACTATAAAAAAAATGATTATTAGATGAGCAATAAATGCAATCAAGATAGATATGCTATTTGTTCTGATGTTCTCTTATTCTTTGGACATTACCAAAACATTTTTTTCATTAAAAAAAAAGATCCCAGCGCCTTATGCCATTGTGATTAGGAATGTCTATTTTCCATTTTTCCTTTGCTGGTCGCATAGCCACTCCCTTTCTTTCATGCTGCTGCTATTTTACTTTAACATGACCAACATATTTTTGTTGATGGGGGCAATTTGTATGCATTCAGCTAGATGCGACAAATTTCTTAAAAAACAAATCATCTCTTCATGGAAGACTTTGTAGCATGATAATCATCTTAAGATCAAAAAAAAATGTCCTGGCAATATTACTCCTAAAGGAAACTGTATTTTGACATTATTTTTCAAACATTTGTTTCTCCCTCTTGCCTCCTCTTAGCTGCAAGATTAAGGGTGGCTGCAAATGAGAAGGCAGAAGCCGAGAAGATCATACAAATCAAGCGCGCTGAGGGTGAGGCTGAATCCAAGTATCTGTCAGGTCTAGGTATTGCTCGTCAACGCCAAGCAATTGTAGATGGACTGAGGGATAGCGTGCTTGGCTTCTCAGTCAATGTGCCAGGGACCACTGCAAAAGATGTTATGGACATGGTCTTGGTCACACAGTACTTCGACACCATGAAAGAGATCGGCGCAGCCTCCAAATCTTCAGCTGTTTTCATTCCTCATGGACCTGGTGCTGTTCGTGACGTCGCAACACAGATTCGGGATGGATTGCTTCAAGCATCTGCCCACAACTGAAACTCCAAGGTCTTAGTGCATCATGTAGATAAGTTACAGAAGACTTCGGTTCTAGTTTCATTTCAAAATGTGTAAAATTTAGTTGAGACTTTTCACTGTGTTGCATGTGTGTAATACTCCAGAAGGGTGAAACTTTTGAGTGTTATATTGAGTAGTACTCCTGAATTCCATCATCCATGCTCAATGAATTTCTTCTCTTTTTTTTCCTTTTTTTTTTAAGGTCAGTTTAATAGACTTCAAATTCTGTATTCTGCGAGCTATTATTATGCCAGATAAACAAATAAAGAGTCTCGAAGTTGGGACTTCCAATTGAATTGGGTAAGCTTAGGCTAAACATAGTAGCAACAAGAATGATAAAATTTGGGAAATTCAAAATCATCTGTAATCCAAAGAAATATGAAGAACGTTAAGGGGCAACATGTTAAGGGGCAACATGTGGCTAATATCTAATAGGAAAAGCAACAATATATTGCATCAAATATTTGATAAGTTACCATCATTTTCAAACAAGTGATGAATAATTTAGTAGTTAGGGAGAACTGGTACTTCCATGAACAGATCAAGAATCATGCAGGAATAGATGGAAGCGTGCTAACCTGTCCTACTTATGATCAGAGCATATTGTACCATATTCAAAATAAAAACGGTATGAAATATACCTTCAAGTCAATACAAACTACATACACAGACAAAATCTGTAACAAATATCCAGTGTTCCTGATGCATGCCAAATTGATGGCTGCCAGAAAATGTAGCCGTTATTCTCATGCCTCCTCAGGAAGCCGTTGCAAATTGAGGACGTGGATGCTGGCCTAAAAGAACAAACTGCACAACGTTCTTGTAAAACACAGATCTACACACCCAGAAATGCCTTCACAGCAAAAATGAAGCACCAGATTAAAATCTTCCTTAATATACCTCAAAACAGTAATTCCTAGGCATACCAAAACCCACAAAAACAAGTAACAATTTTGAATCCACGAAATAGCTATCAACCGGATCTTCGTAAGTTGCGTTAAACTTACACGGCAAGTGCTCTCTGCAAAAATGCACAAACACTTGCCAGCTACCGAACAACCAGAGTCAAGAAAGCAACGTGGCTACCAAGGAGGACAGTCTTATGCAATTTCTTTTTTAAGCAGCAACGCAAGCACAAACCAACCATTAGGAAGTACACAATTGATATGAATCTTTACTCAGAGCCAGTTCAAATCACTGGGTATGGGAAGGAAAAAGAATGCATGAGACAGGAACTCAACTCTTATCCGAGTCACTGAACAAGAAATTATTCTCACAGGACAGGCATCGAAACAAGCTCTGTTAACAAAACAAGTAATCCAAGAGTCTAAAAACGAGGCCACCATCATAGTTTGGAGCCTCAGTCCTTGTTCAACTTATTCCGTTCCAACAAACCTGAAATGGAAGTACATTCATAGAGTCCAAAAATTTATCATCATGGCTTGAGCACCAAGGATAGTCCAACCTTTGAGCTCTTTTCAATGGCCTTGGTATCAACTTCTCCAGAAATGGTTAAAAACGATTTGAGCCTCCACTCATGCTGAATGAGGGCACTGGCCTTGCCATAATTGTTGAAGCGTGCCTTCACCAGAGTCAGAGGGTCCAGTGCGTGCTGTGTCCCGAAAGTGAGGGTGTTCTCATTACTCGAAAAGCTGTGGGTGATCTCTGCCCCAACAGCTGTGTTCCACAGTGGGTTCACCAAGTGGTAATAGGAAGCACTCAGGCTGTCTCCCTTGTTGTTCCTGCATAGTTGTTTTTTAGTTAATATACGACCGTAAATAACCTAACACATTTTTAAATTTAGAGAGCTTGTAGTTTCACTCTGCATAGCATTCTGTCCAAAGACGTCATCAAAGAAAATTCTCAACATAAATGACAATCCTTTCTTAGGAAGTAACTTACAAAGTCAGGGCAGCAATAAGATCTGCATTGATGACACTCAATCCAGCATTGTATTTGGTGAAGTTCCCACTTGCAGTGTCAAATGATACATCAGCACCAACAGAGAGACCTCTAGTTCCGACAACACCAGAAAGGTTGACAATGGGATTGGCAGTCAAGCCAATACCTGCATTGACTCCTGCATAATCATGCAAGTATTGAAGTTCAACCTGCAACCACAACAAGAAAAGAAAAACATTGCTCCAAAAATCTTTCAAAAGAACAAGGAGTATCCAAAGTCGGAAAAATGTGAAGGTTCTTGTACCTTTCCAGATCTCTGATCCGGAACAACAAAGCTGAATATTGTCTTCAATCCAGGTGTGGCAAGTTCATCAACTGTAACAGTCGTCAACAGCTGGCAAAAAGCAGAAACAGATGTAAGTGCCTCCAATCTGCAAAGCATCATATCATCCAGAAAATACCCAGTTGCTCATACATATTATCATGTGAAACAACTTCAGCAGTTTCAGTAGGAATATGTGATCTGTTTCAATGATCATTACGTTCCATTATATTCAATCAGCCGATCATTATTTTTTTTAATTATTTACATTTTTTGTATACATCTCAACAAATGGTAATAAAAAATAAAACAGAGTACAACACCCGAGAACAGGTAATAAGAAAGAATAATGCCTAAGAAGCAAACATATTAGCTGAGAAAATTCATGAATAACAACAACAAATAAGTCCTACATTTGAATCTGAGTTTGCTTTCACGTCAACTGAGATATTCTTGTTCTTCAGCTGAGACTGAATCTCACCAAAAATAAACTCGTTTTTCTTTGTACCCGAAGCTGTAATTGCCTGCAATGTGATACAGAACCATTTGTGAAAACCATAGATAAACAAGCTTCCCATTGTAAAGAAGAGATTAGAATTAAACAACAACAGAAGTAGCACAAAACAATCAGAAAAGACAATCAGAAATGAACGAGTGCCAATAAAAAGCAGAGAAAAACCAAATTCCACAGAAGATCATTAATCATATTCTTTTGCTAAAAGATACAAGCTTCTTAAGGCAGAGCCGGAAAGCTTTGTTTGTAAAGTCTCTTTCAGTTCAGGTCTTGAATCATGGGGCTATAAACCATAAAAAAAGAAACCACTAATTCACTTTCCATCTTTTGCGTTCCACTAAGGCTGCCAGAATAACATAGGGATGTGATAACATAGGGATTTTGCTGGGCAATAAATAAAAGATGCTTCTTATGCCAAATGAGAAACTGGCTGCAAGTGATGAGATTGTTGAATCTTAACATGCAAAATGAAACAACATGCAAACTGAACTCAGAAATTGGCTCCCATGGATTCCCTGTTTCTATTCATTAATTTGAACACCAGTTCCACTCCCTTTCCTGGGCAATATCAGTAACATTTCAATGTGTCTTAAAGTTAGCTTACTCTGGATTATCCTTGCTGAGACCAGAAATATGCTCTCCTAGAGTTATTATCTACAAACTTAAATAGAGGTAGCCTTTTGAATACCAAGATTTGGATTGCAAATGCCTAATGTATAAAACTAAATATTTGTCAAGATAATCAAAAATGCACTAACACATACTAGAATATACATAGGTTAAAATATTTGAATTTAGCAAGCCGACTGGTTAAACAATTATAGAATTCTCCACATAGATGAACACCAAAACATCATGTCACATCTGCCATGCTTCTTAGGAAATTCCATCCTTGACAATAAAAATCAGGAAAAAGAACGTGTTAGATAATAATCATCAAAACATAACTGGGCACTCAGGCAAATAGAACTAGATAAAAACTGGCAGCCTGTAAACAGTACATGAACTAGTGAAAAATATAACAATGCAAAAAACGTTTGATTCACACAGCTTACAACAAGAAACAGATGTACCAACAGGACAAATGCAGTTTCTTCAGGCATCAGGCATCAAAAGCATATCCAAGGTAACTCAACAGTTAGCAACCCACAAGAAGTGGGTGAGCTTGTGCAGGAATGATAATACAAGAACATTGTTCACCGAAATGATATTGAATATAGCCAATCTAGAAGAAAGGGGCATCAAAAGCAATTCAAAGGCATTCGAATTTGCTTCAGTACAACGAGACAACACATTGGAACGCATGGCTTTAAAGTGGTCACAAACATGCCATGCTTGTTGCTGTAAAATATTGCAGTATATCTGAGATGCACTAAATACCTTTTCGACATGGTTATGCAAATCTTATGCCACAGTGGAACAACATAGAGGTGGTGGAAACTTAAGTCTAATGCTCATGGCTAGCCCAAAGAAACACAAGTTAATGCCACTGAATATTAATAGTTATGCCTTGCTAAGATTTCTGCTAAGATTTGTCAAAGTTCATAATAACTTTTGATGGGATTGTCTGGTATTTCTTCATTATTGGCCTTTTTATGGCAGAAACATCAGTATAGTGTTGTGTACCTAATTAGGCCGAACCATTTAACTGTGAAAATAGATAAATTTCCTTAGCAGAGGCACACTGGTCATCCATCCTAACAAGATGAGATCTAATCTTCCCATAGAGTGCGCAATTGGCTTGGTAAATCATCACGCTCCCTCATTTCTTTCCTTCCCTCAGTCCACCCACAAATTTAGGTATAATCCTCTCCTTAATGCTTCTTGGCAACTTATTACAATCTAGTCATTAAAACATTCAGTGAAACAAAACCATAAATTCTTTGCACACAGAGCCATCTTAACAGGAATCATGACATCAGTTAACCCCAAATATAAAAGGACAAAAATGAATTCCAACCGAGGGCATTCATTACAGATAGCCGAAACCACAAGTTCAAAAATCTAAAGACATTATGCATTTCCCTAAATCCATCCCAGCACTAACCCTTTTACTTCTAAATCTCACTCAGAGGAATGTAGCTACATCTTAATAGCATAGAAAAAAACTGCTAAAAAACACAGGAGAAGAAAACAAGTAACTATAGTTATACAAAAAGATCTATGTTTCTTCACTCATTTGCTCATGCTTTTGCCTTTCTAAAATTCTATAAATTGCATATCACTTGAAAAAAAAAATGAACAAGTACGAAGATCGACCACAAAAGAACAGAATAACTCCTAAAAAGTCTTCAAAATATATTGATACGGCAGGAACGGTAATTTTGCACCGTGTACACAAACCCTACCAGAGTAAATTCCAGATCAAATTTGAGAAGATAAAGAAGCAAGAAAATAAATCACTCACAACTCCATTCGAGGTGTAGGTCGTGACGGTGAACTTCTGGTCCGTGAGATAGTCCTTGTAGAGAAGATCTACAGGAGAAATCGAGAAAATCCCTCAAACACAAAGAAAAATCGAAATAATCGTCCATAAAAACCTAAAAATTAGGGGAAAAAAATTATACCTCTAGCCTTCCTGCCGATTTCCGAATAGAGACCCGGTCCCATCTTCCCTCAGTCGAGATCACCCGCGCCGGAAAAATATCAGAGGAGGGGTAGGGAAGAGAGAAGAAGGCCTTCCCTTATCGAGCGAGATGGGGATTATTATATACAGAGGCGGCGGGGAATGGAAGGGCCCAATAAGAAAGCCCTAATTCTCGTGTTTGAATTTCTCGTACCAGAGATGTTTTCTTGTCAAGAGATCTCAACCGTCGAAGTCGAACGAATCCTTTTTTTCGAACCGCTGAGATCGGTTCTCTCGGTATATACTTTCATTTTATCATGCGCGACAACGGATTCGTCGCATCTCGGTGTGGTCGATCGCGGTATATCACGTATTGGCCGTCTGATCGTTGGATATGTGTCATCGATCACCGTCGAATCTCTAGAGGAATCAGCACATGATGTTCTCATGATTGTGATTACCGGGTGCTTGGTTGGTAGCTGACGACACGTGGCATGCAGTGAACGGCATCTGAGAGGTTTATTCCTTTGCTTCCGGGGCTTCTAAATACACTCCCATATCTTTGTGATGTGCACTCGCATGAGCGATTTTTGACTTTTTTTTTTTTTTTTTTTTGCTGAAAAAAGGGGTAAGGGGGAGGAAGGGACAAGCCCAACCACGCGTAGCAGCTCCCACTGGGCCCTCGCCCCGCCAGGAGAATGTTCGATGCGGGCAGAAATGGCCGTGTGTTGGGCACCCCGACCGGTTTTACTCATACCCTCCCCACCCATGGGCCCGGCTCAGCTACCCCTCTGGGCTCTAGCTCGAGTCCCAAGTGTGAGTACGTCACACCCGGCACCACCCCGGCTACTAGCGGTTCAAGAGCGCTCCTATACCTCAAGTCCAAGCAGTGGCCAAAGTAGTGAGCTCCGGTCCACAATTTAATCGTCGCCGCAGCGATTCGAACTTGGGACCTTAAGGTTAGAATTTCTGCCCAGTACCACTAGGCTACCACCTTGGTGGCAGCGATTTTTGACCTTTGGCGGGTGCCGAATGTGATGAAAGACGAATGCGTGTTATTGATAAAAGAGTGTGCTTATCATTTGCTTTTTCTTTTCTTTTTTTGCGAAATGTAAGTTCAAAACAATGTTTAGAGGTAGGACGTATATAATATAAATAACGTATGTAAATATATCTACAAATTTCCATAACAGAGGAAGGAAGACATGAGTAGAGATCCCACTAGATAACCTCCATGTAATTGGTCTAAAAAAATTTATCAATTCAAACTCAATCTATTTACTAAATACATCAAAATTTCATCAAAATTCAGATCTGAATTCGACTTATTTATTAAGCACATAATTCGATATGACCCATATAACTTATTTATTAGTAGGTCCAATCAAATTAAACAGATTAAACAAATTTTTAACGGATTAAATAGATTTAAACAAATTAAATAGGTTAAGCAGGTCGAGTTATGCTAATCAAAAATAAGTTAGTTTTAAACAGGTTAAACAAGTTGGTTATGATCCGATCTAATTATTAAACGGATCAAAATATATTAAACAAGTCAAAGGTCTAAATCCAAATCCAACTCAATTAATAAACAAGTCTAAACGAGTTGCCCCATGTATGATCCAAATCTACTTATATCAAGCTCAAATCTGCTTGATTCGCTCATAGGTAGGATTATAAATCGCTACCTCTAAATTGGTCACATAAAATGCAGACCAATGTGCTGCATCATTTTCCTATAGAGGTTGTATCTTTCGTGCGAAAGAAAGATTAACATTTCTTCATGTGAATCTATCGTTGGATCGCATAATGGTAGCTTTGAGACCAATCCAGAGGCTTTGAAGCATTTTAAGATCTACGTGGAGTGCGCTCCAACAGTCAACGTCACGACATGCAGAAGGTACAACCATAAACCATCATTTTCGCATAATGGTAGCTTTGACCAGATCCCCGGATCTTAAGCAGATCCACTTCCCATTGCTCGTGGCCATTCTAGTTTCTCGCTGAAAGGTTCCTTTGCCTCCCCATGCAAGTGCCATCCGAATTTAGAAAGATGGCTCTCTTCTCTTGCCTATAAATACATGGATGCCTTGGAGTTGGCCTCCAACCTCATTGAAGAGAGAAGTTAAAATTCCCCTTGAGAAGAGAAAGGTCAGTATCACCTCCCTTGTTAATTCAAATTATATTTTATCCTTGTGACATGGCCGCCAAAAAGTATTGAAGATGAATTCTTCCATGTAATTGTGGTGGCTGTGACTGCGATTTTTAAAGTTTGCCATCTTGTTATCTTGGTAGGCGATCGGCCCATATCAAGATGAATGGATTACCCTAATGATACTTTTTTTCCGTATTTCAAATACTCTGCACAATGACCAATAAGTTATTAGGTGTTGTTTTAATAGTTTCAGTATCAACGACGCTATTGATAGTACTTTTTTTTAGAGAATGTCAATAAATTTCAAAATCTATTTCATCGTCCAGTAGCTACAACAGTCTTTTTGATCGGTACCGTAGTAGCTTTTTGGTTAGGTATTGGAGCAACATTACCTATTGATAAATTTCTAACTTTAGATCTTTTTCAAATTAATTCAACTGTTAAATATAATGATGTAGGTATATAGAGAAGATTTACTTTGAAGTGATTATTTTCTAAGGACATTAATTATAAAAGGCCGGAGAATTTTTAAAATAAACAAGATCCACCAAAATGCTTCTACTACGTACCCTTATCAAAGTGTAAAAGTTAAATAGGGAAGCATTTAAGTTTGGACTGATAAGGTTGTGCTTTGCTTTATGATGCAGATGGAAGGTGTGGCTAATGAAGGAAAGAAAAAGGAGAAGGAAAAGACCATGGATCCAGTCAAGCTAAGGCAGAAGCTAGAGAAGCTTGACGCTAAAATTGATGCCCTGAAAGCTAAGAAGGAAGAGGTCGTAAGACAACTTTATGAGCTAGAGCAAGGCGCTACCGGAGGAGCTCCCTCCCAAACCAAGCAATGAATACCATGGATATCCAACTCCATAGTGGTTGGATGAAGGAAATAGAATATTTGTCCTACCAAAAACCGAGCATGCCGGACTACTGCTGCAGTATTTTCAGATTCGAGGTCTTCTACAGGCTTCAATTTCTCTATTATTTTTTTTTAAATGTACCGAAACTATAATAAGATGTATTAGCCTTTTGTTGATCAAAATCTTTCCAAATATATGGGCTAATATATATGGGTGATCCATAATTGCAAAGGATGTTGATGGTTTATTATTATTATTATTATTTTTTAATGTGCGCATGCACATCTTGCATCTTGGAAGTAAAGCTGATCATAAAATATCAAATTTTATGTAGGCTCGCCCCGAAACCAGATTAAAAATAAATAGAGTTTAGGCCCGAAGCCTGGTCTATGATCAGCTATACTTGGAAGAAATTCTAGATATATGCATCAAAAGAGGTCTATATATAGTGATATCTATATTTGGCTTATAACATACGCACTTGTATTCTTAATATGTGTCTATTAACTCATTAGTCTGTAAATGTCGACTAGCTTAATGTCTTGGATTCAAATGCCGCCCTCACCTATTGCAGCTAAGGTTTCAATGATCTTGGTTTTCTGGATAATAATAATAGTGTTAACATTTTGAAGTTATTCAAGAGCTATATCTCAAGAGAGATCATTACATCTATGTATTTGTGTATAAATGTATGCATAACATCTACTTCTTGATTTATAATCAATAAAAAGATGTTGCTAGTTGATAGTCAGTTTTAAGATCACGCAATAGCACGTACCTTGTAGGATAGTGATTACGGGTATCGATCCACAGGAATTGGGGTACGATTGTTTTCGTAAAAATATGTGAAAGGGAGAGTTTGTGACAACTATTAAACTAAGTAATCTAATAAGAAATGCAATTGAAAATGATATATAAGTAGAAGAACCTAGGGCAAAGAATTCACCACTAACATGGCAACAAGAATTAATTGCATTTTAATTTATTCTTGGATTAACATGCAAATTAGCTACAAGCCGAATAAGCATTCAAATAAAATGTCACAAAAGCAATTTAGGAATATTCATCTTCAGTTGGCATGAAATGTCTACCCTAAACTAATGTGGCAGGACACTGCATCTTCCTTAAGCATAGATGATCTTTATATTTACTTAGTGACCATGAAAACCAATTGTATAAACGTCACATTTAACATCGCATAAATTAAATATAAGATAAAAGAAGATATTCATTAAAAGCATTAAGTTCATACAACTCCAAGAACAGAAAATTAAATATATAAAACCCTTGTCCCTTTATTAGGGCTGCATCCAGCCCTAATGCAGAGCTCAGCCTTCCATGGGATTCTGGATGACAGCAGCAGTGGAGAAGGCTTCCATCACGACTTCCTTCCTCTCTCCCGTGTCTCCTCCCTTCTCTAGCTTCGGTGGGAACTCCCAGATAAGAATGAATGATGCGGTGAGATAAAGTGGGTGAGAATCATGGGTCAGCCGAATGCCTTCTCTGTTCCATGCCTGGGCCTTTTATAGGCTGCATACCTCCCCCTCTCCTCCCTTGTTCCACATCGAGATAAGGATGGATCGAAGTGGGATGAGGCTGAGAGATTATTGCTTGATCTCCGGACATGTTGTAGATGCTGGCTTTGGTCCCGATGGCTGGGAGCAACCCGTGAGGATTTTGATAACGGAACTCGGGTTCTGTTTTGCTGAAACAGGGGATTCGGTTTGGATGAAGAAGAGGAAGCCGTACGCGTGGAGTAGGTGATAATCCATCGGGAAACAGATGGAGTTCGAAGCTGTTAATCCATGAAACTCGGGAGAATGCTGGTTGAGATGTTAATCAGTTTGAGATGATGTCGTTTGAAAGTTTAATTTGCTGTTATTCTTCTGTTCGCGCTGGGAGAAAGAACCGAGGTGTTCTATGGTGATGCTGGGAATTCCGGGACGCTCGGGATGAAGCTGTTTGGGACGCAATCAGCTCGGGAGGAAGATTGGAGTTGATCCAGTTGGGTGAAGGATCGATCAGTTTGGGATGATGGGGTTGTTCGGTTTAAAAGTTTGATTTTCTTCGGCTAGGAATAAGTTCATGTAGCTGGGAACAGGGGGTGATGCAGGACGCGGGCGTTTGAGAGGATCTCAGAGGCTGGGATCAATCCGGAAAGATGCTGGATTGGTTTGGGAGGAAGAATTTTTAGTTGGAGATTATATGGAAAAAGAGAATCATGGACGTGAGACATGGCGGACGGCTAGGAAGTTTTGGGAGGAATCACGGAAGAAAAGGAAACTTGATCCGTGGATGCAAGAGATGGCGAGGACGTGGATGCAAGATTGAAGCTTACGGCTGAGCTGAAAACGCGGGATGCTGTTCCAAACGGGATGATAGCTGACTCAATCCGTGGATAGGAGATCTGAGAAAATAAGCTTGGGAACTAGCGGAAGAAGATGAGGATGCCGGGAGGAAATGGAGGAGGAGTCTGTTTTGCTAAACTGGGGAGCTGGATCTGTGGACGCGACGTGGACGATGCTCACGGCTATGGGACTCGGAAGATGCGGGAATTTGAAATGGGATGAAGGAGACTTGCAGTTGGCTGGGGTTAATCCGGACTGCTGTGATGCGTGGAAGGATGGCTCCGTTTTGGAGGCTAAAATAGAGGAAGTTTGGACACGTGGGAACTTGTTCTGATGGGTGAACGTGTGAAGAGAAGGAAAGAAATTGATGGGATGCAGTGTGGGTTTAGGCATCGTCCAATTGAGTTTGACTCGGCCTGCATACATTAAGCTCAAATAATTAAGAAAATCAATCAAATTTGAATAATTTATTTAAAATGAAATGATGAAGGAGAGCACATTTTCTCATATTTAAATTTAGAATATGTGTATAAAAATAATAATAAGTGCTATATAAAATAGATTAATTTACGTATTATTTAGCACTTATCATTAGTGCTTGGTTATCAACTTATTGATACAAGAATATCAATTAACTTAGTTGGTAAAGTCGTTGGATGCCAGTATTGGTGACTTGGCATCAAATGCCGCTCCTCAGTCTATTTAGACTAGGATTTCTCCTGTTCTAGTTTTCAAATACAACACAATAATAGGTAAAAAATTATTTCGATAATCTTTACAATTGAGAAAGATAATTATGTACATATAGCATGAGTGGGTTAGCAAGATTTCTCCTTGCAATACAGAAGGCATTATATTCGAATCTCTCCAAAATATTTGAGATCAATTTCCTGACCAGGAATAGCATGGCTTAAACTAACTGGGGCTTTACTTGGGTTGGTGTATTGATGTTCTTGACAGGCTCTTCGAAGAGCCTGCATCAAAATTCACACATAAAGTCAACCTAATGTCCATGCATCTAAGCCGGAATCCATTGCGGTGTATGTTTTGCACTACAGAGGGCAATGCAATTTTGAATAGTCGCCATATCATCCATCTTAAATCCTACATAAACCTGATCTGATATCCATGGACCCAAATCGGGATCCATTGCGGTGCATGTTTTACAATGTAGGGGGCTATGCGACCCTAGACGATCACCATATGGTCCATCTCGAAGAAGGATGACTGTCACTTATCTCACGATGTGTCTCATTTGGTATCAAAGGTGATCTTATTCGAAATTCTAAGATGAATGAGACCTTCCATCTCTTAAATAGATGATATGGCACGGATCCTAAGTGACCCAGCCCTCAGCCTCGAATCCATCTAATAAACCCTAGCGTCCAAATTCTAAAAAGTTCTACTTTCGGAACACTGGCTCGGCCCAATCAAGTGGCACCTAAATACGGAAAACACCTACGGCGGCATTAACACCAACAGACACGTGGAGAGCTGGAGAAGGCAGTCCAAAAACCAGTCCAATATTTCGGTCTTTTTGTCGAATAAGCGAGCTAAAGAGTTGGCATGCGATGAGACGCCCATGGGATTTTTATCCAAACCAAAAAAAGACGCAATGGGAAGGTGATTGACCGGCGAATGAGCTCGATGCGGCCGTCGGAAGGCGGAGGAGATGGCCGGGAAGAGGTCGCCGCCGGCGTCGGCGCTGAAGGAGTCAGGGAGAGTGGGAAGGACGAGGGCACCCCTCCGCCGGTCCTCCAGGCTCCGGCCCATCTCATTGCCCGCGTCTTCTCGCAGCTCGATTGCGTCGATCTCCTCAACTGCTCTCTCGTCTGCAAGTAAGAAGCTTCAATCCAACTCGAAACTGAGGATTTAATATGTCGTCTTGATTCGAATATTTCTTTGAAGTACTCCGAGGCTCGAATGGCTCAAAGTCTTCAAATTGTTTACCTTGTTCTTATATGTATAATTATATCTTAATCAAAACCCTTTCATGCAGCTGTATGAGCACTTGTTCCCTTTTTATCATCTTACGGCATCGTGGGTCGAGATGAAGAAGTAAAGCTTGCATATTTCTAGTTTGCGGGTCTCAATTTATTTATTTAATTCATTGTGGATTTGTACCAGAAATCACATAGAAAAGGGGATTCCTCGCCTCTAGACTCTTTTTTCCTTATTTCAGAGTGCCTGTAGTTTTATTGGTTATCTAGGGTCGAGAGGGACACGAGTTGTTAGGAAATATACTCTCGGGATACCGGACCGATAGATAGTCTCATTGATACGTATCTTTATTTTTCTTTTTTATATATTTTTGAATTTCTATTAATCAAGGGATTTGGGTAGATTATTTATGGTGTCATGTCTCTATTTTCCTTTCATATTATGTCAATAAGTTCTATAAATAATGATTGCAGCTTGCATGATAGGATAATGAAGAGAAACATTGTTTTCAAGGGAGGTTTACCACTCTTAAAGTGGTATATAGGAGGTCCGGATCCCCATGAAGCATCCATCTTCTCCCATTTTCTCCGATTATTTATATTTTTTTATTAAAATACGTCAGGAACTTATCACTCAATAAGTTTTCACTTGCGGATAGTTTACATCTTTTGTTCAGACTATGTATAAAAAGAATTCTGATAATTGGACTCTGGGCATAATTGAGTAACAAGCAGCCCCATTTTCCCGCATATTATAAATACAACAATGTTCTCTAAATGTCTTTAGGTATGAAATTACATGTTTATAATTTCTGACAACAATCCCAAAACTGGATTGTTCATGAACTATCATACTTGGAGCTCGACTATGTTACATCCTTTTATTTTGTAAACAAAGAAAAGAAGTTTCAAGTGAATAATTTAAACAGCAACTCCATTAAACAAAATAATGCCGGCTTCATTCAAGATTGTATTTGCAAGAACAGCCCTGTTCTGCAATTTCATTTGCTTATAATGGATATAAATTGCTAGTAATTATCTCTAAGTACCTCCCAACGATGGACGTGCCTCTTGGTTTTGGGGTATCTTAATTCTCTTTTATAATTTTTAAGCTTTTCTGCACTGGGTTGATATGCTGATAACCATTGATAATTGATTGCTAGAATTTATAGTTGACTATATAATCTAGTTGTTATCTGGTAAAAGAGATGGTTTACTTTTTAGTCAGTCTCCAGACTTGCTATCTCCTTTAAGACACTGTTTATCATTACTTTGCAGGCAGTGGTATAGGGAGTCTGCAGAGCTGAGGGAGGGTTGGAAGAATGAATACTTGGAGGCCAGGCATCTGTATGGGATGTCCGTTAAAAGGGAATCACATCCACCATCCTCCACCTGCTCTATAAGAGGTGTGCATAGTTGGTGCCCTTGATTTTTTTGTTGCTTGCTCACTATTCCAACAAGAAGCGATGACACTGTAAAGCATTAACCATGTAAGATGAAATATTTCTGTAAGCTTACATGTGCTTTCCAAGGAAGAACGTATGCAATATATATGTCCGTAGATGCAAGTGGTGTGACCCTATTGTAGTCATTGATTGCAATGAATTAGTTCACATGCAAATTAAAAGGCTCATGTAAAGCTTCTGTTTTTCCAAGAAACAGAGGTTATTTCAAAATTCATGACGTGTGTGTAGCTTGGATGCTTTTGAATAAGATTATTGTATTGTTTAATTTTCTTAGAAATCAAACGTTTCTGTATACTATGGGAAATGGGTTCTGGAAATTGTCTCCTGCTGTTTTGTTTTGTTTCAAACAGAACAAAACAGTAGCACTACTGAAACTAATAGCAGTTCTAGATTATGAAACATAGCAGTTCTAGATTATGAAACTTTTCTATTAGGTCTACTGAAATACTTATTTTGGTGGATCCATCCTTTTATTTCTAGATTGTTACCTATTATATTAAGCAATATATTGGTGTAACCGGCAAATGCCTAGTGTGTTCAGCATCCTGTTATCTGCATAAATTCTTTGTTCTCTGTTTCTCTCCTACTCTTTTCTGTTCTCTCCTCCTCTTTCTGTTAAATTAATAAGAAATTCAACGCTAGAAGGTACAAGAGAATGGTCCCTGTTTCATTGTCTTGATCTTCTACACACAGCCAATTTGATTCTATCATTCCACTGCAACAAATGTGCATCACCTTCCTTCTTGGTGGGAACAATTTATAAATCTCATAATACCACATAGAAAATACTGCTGGTCAGGTCCCTAAATGGATTTGGCTAGGTGGAATATTCTTGTGTCTGTAGAGCAGCAAGATAAAGATCTTTGGTGCAATTTTCGGAAACACCTTACCTCTTAATCATACTGTGATTGTACACTTTTACTATCATTTTATGAATCAGAAGGTTGAGAATATTGGTCACTGCTGTCACCATCCAGAGTTCATGCTATGCTTCTGCGCCTTTTATAAGAGCATGGAACTCCATAACTTGAGCATATAAAGAAGTTAATTAGGATCGAGAATGAAGTAATACGCGAGTGCTATTGGTACTGCTATGATCATGCCAACAATAACCCTACAACCACAATATACGGATCTCAGAAACATCTTACAGCTTATCTTAAGAATAAACAATTATAATCAAGAATAGTATATGTAAGAACATCGATTACCCAGTGCTCAGGATATCTGGATGCACGCCATACTCTTTAGCAAACACAAATGTTACTATTCCTTGAGGAAGAGCTGCCTGCATAAAATCACAGTTTTTACCCAACAAAAGGTGATACAGTATCTGGACCTTTATGTGAGTGCATATACATGCCTGAATGTCTTCAGGTATATTTATTATCCTTTTCTCAAAAAGCTGGATAGAGATAAATATATCTGCCTTACTGTCATTTGGCATGAGTTACATGTATTGTGAAGTGAATGTACCTGAACAATTGCCACTTTTAACAATTTTGCCCTCATTCCAATAGCATAGGAAGTGATTGCTATCAAGGCTGGTCCAATTATGAACCTTAATCCCATGGATAAAATCATCATCCGAATCCCACAGGCTATGATGCTAGACTGCGATGCCGTGAAAAGGCCTGTCATGTAACCAATAACCCAACGTTAAAGTCCAGACGATGTCTTTATCTCCAGTATCCATTGTAGGTATGTCAGTCTCTCTCAAGTACCAACCTAAGCTGAACATTGCCATGCCAAGTCCCCCATCTGATAATATTGATATGCAGTTGCTAATTATTAATGGTAGCTCTATTCTCCACCTGCAAAATATGCCATCCGGTCACTTGATGTAACTGCCAGATTTTGGTACTAAGCACATGTGAATAAATAGAAGAAAAAAAAATACCCAATTTCTCTTTTAGGAACAAAAATGCTCCTGGAAGCCTACCTAAAGCTGATTAAAGCCCAAACAAAGCCTGCTAAACTTGCGTAAGTATTGGGATTTATCATAAGTTTCTTTCCCGCCATCCAGAGAATGAGTAAACTCCTGATATTTCTTATGGACAGGGATTTTACTTCATCCTCTTCAGGTCTGGGGCGTACTCCTTCAGAGGATTCCAGTTCCCCTTCAAGATCAAGAAAGAGATCAATATTTCTTACCGACATATTGATGACACAACCAAAAAAAGGGAAAGGGGAAGGAATTAAAATGGAACAGGGATTGCATGTTTCACAGAAATTTTTATTGTATCAGTTGTATTGACTAAACTGAATCATATAATCACTTTGAGGATCAGTGTGTTAAAAAGATAAAATAGTCTACATAAATTCACAATAAGGAATGTTGTTCTTAAGTGGTTTCCTCTTTCTTGGTAACATTATGCAATGTTGCTCTTTTTCATAATGAGTACCTATATGTATCAAACCTTTTTCTTATTCATATATGCATAGCATGTATTTTCTTACATGACTTGTGTTGGTTCTACGGTTGTGAAGTCATGATTCTCATTGTGTCATGGATCCATCATTTGCCTAAACTCTAAAGAAAAGATGTCGCCAACTGTTAATTACTCTTGATATGATATAAGCGTAACCATAATGTGCGTATCTCTGGGTCATATGAATCATATATATGTTTTGTGAAAATATGCTTCTTGGTTGAATTAATAGTTGCAATTATTAAAAATTTTGTATAGTAGTTATGCTTTTTATGAATGGAACTCTGAATACTGCTAGATGCTTATTCATATGAAGTATCCTGATGATAATTGAGGTCTTTGCAAGAAGGAAAACTGTCTTTTGTTACCTTGATCATGAAAATCTACTGTCACTGCCGGTCTACTTTGCTTGCTATATGAAGATATGAGAATCTGTTCCTGAAATTGTTTGATTTTGTTGGGTCTAATACAACCTAAAGTTACTTGATGATGTTCTCTATTTAACGATGATATGGTTTGCCAAGTTTGTTTCAGTAAACATATCTACCATGTTTAGATTCAATTGGGATATATGATATCTTAGGCTGACTTTAAACTTTGTTTTATGTTTAGACATTCCAGTCCTTGTTGCATAATGTTAAAGTCTACATGAATGAAACAGGAAGTTTCAATATCTTGGGTAGCTTGAAATTATGCCTCTCGTCCTAGCATTCTTGTTTACAACAGTTAGATTGTTGTCTTTTGTCCAGAAAGTGGCAATCCTTATATGTGGATTAAAATGGAAGTTTAGTGATTATCATCATCGAATATCAGTCAATCAGATTGGATACTTTATATGAAACTCTTGTAAATGTAAAATAGTAAAGTAATTTGTGCTGATGAGACTGCAGTTCAGATTTATTATTCTTTTTCCCTATTACTTGAAGATTCATTTCGAATCCTTTAATTTAAAGAACCCTTCCCTCATACAAAAACTAAAATATTTACAGTGAAGAATCTGAATAGAGTAATTGATATCTGGTTCCTTGTATCCCTGTGTGCTAATACTTGAGACAATTGGAGCTCCCCAGGGACCAACGTGAGCAAAGCCAGTTTCTTATATATAATTTTTTATGAAGTTCTTTCTTTGTGTTAATCTATAAGTCCTTAGTGCATTGTGTTGTTATCCATAGTTATCAAGAGTACTTCACATGACGTCTTAAATAATGCACATGGTGTTTTAAATAACTTTTGGTGCTTTTGACAATCCAACATGATGGTGACTATACTAAATGCAGTGTCTGGTGCGAATGGACATTACCTATTCTTTTGGGTTTACTGCAATTCTCTTGTTATTAATTTTCTTGATCAGGATGCTCAAAATGTGATGATCTTAGATAGTTTAGATTCTTACCTGTACTGTCAGTCGGATTTGCTGCAATTGCCTTAGCAGCCCTGAACTCGAAGAGAATTAACAGAAGAGTATACCAAATTAAGCTCTGCAAGACGACGATCTGACCCAAGAGTTTGGCAGCTTCATCCCCATACAGACCTTTTAATAAGGGAATCCCAATAATCAATGTGTTGGGTAGTGTGGATAGAGAGAACCCAGTAATTAGCCAATCCAGGCTGCCTCTAAAGCATGCTTTACTTAGGACTGCAAATACAAAGAGGGCAAGTATTTTTTGCAGCGAGTCCGCTACTAGAAGTTTGAGGTTCATTTTGTAGGGATTGTTGGTGGAGATCACATGGAAGGACAGTAGGGGGACTGAAAATTTGGCTACAAACTTGTTTATCCCCGTGCACTGGTCAGGTGTGAAGAGCTTCCACCATTTTATTGAAAGATAGGCCAGGATCATGGCTGCATACAGCGGCACTGTTGCTACCAGAACATGATATACTGTCGCCAGAGAAATCATATTGGATGATCTGAAAGAAATAAGGAAGCCACAGATAAGTTGGATCTATGTCTCATTTCTGGTGCATGCTGGGCCTTTTATAAAGAGAAGGTTGGCTTGGATGCCGACCTTCTTTCTTGTACAGCTTTGTCTGGAATTTAAAAATATTTTTAAATGCCCATACAGTGCACATGGCTGCTATATCCTTTGCTGGAGTACAAATTACCAGGAATGCATCTGGTCTATGCTAGATCAGTTGTTGTCATAACCTTTCTTGAATTAAAGCTATTCTATTTTGTTTTAATTGTTAATTGTTTTATTCTAAATAAGTATTTCTACCTGTTTTTTATGATTTTTCTCGAGCACTTCTATGCAATAATTCAGTTATTATTATGCAAAACTAAATGCTATTCTTTTTCCACCCATTTTCCCTCTTTTTTTCAACCGCTTAAAAATCGGGGGATATGTTTAGTATCCTGCAATTATATATAGCATAAGCACAAACGTTACACATCTTTGCGTACTTATGTTCAATTTTGGATGGGGTATTTATGTGCCAATGCTTACATTAGCATTATGTTCTGGAGATTTCTTTTCTTTTCCCTTTTTTTTTCTTGTATATTTCTGCTTTTATATATTGACATTAGGAATACACCTGTTTATTTATCTGTATATTGCTTGAGTCCTAGCAAGAAAGGGATGCTTGAAACATTGTCAGTCAGAATCTACATGTCTGCCCTCTACCCAAAGTGTCTATCATGAAATAGGATAGTAGGCTTGTGTATGCGCACTTTGTACAAACTATGGAGGGCACATTGGTAGACTTCAAACTGTTCCCTACATTCAACAAATTGTTTCGGCATTAGAAGAATGCTAGGTGTAATATTTGTGCACTAATAGTCAACTGGGGCAACCCTAATTTCTCATTCATATCACACAATGGTTTTCTGCCTGATTATCCAATAAAAATTTCTTTACTGAATGTCAGGATGATGATATCATTCAAATATAAAGTAATTAGGAATTCTGTATGAAGATTAGCCAGCGCATTGTAATTGAAATAGCTCGCCGATACAATGATGTTCCTTTCTAGGTTCTTTGTGATTGATAAATAGTTTATATTATATTTATTTGTTGATCAGGAAACTGTTATGCTGGTTGCTTTCTAAAATATTTTTTAACAGGAAAGAGGACATTGCCTTTTTGACATTCTAGTTTGGTGTTCTTAAGCCTCCATTGGTTGGTAAGTGCTGACCGACCGACCAAGCCTATCATGGTGAGATTCATTGGTACTTTCTCTGTGACATGCCTATGGTTTCTTCTATGTAGCTCTAATATTTGTTCTTATACACAAGTAGAAACAAGGAAGGCAAGAATAAAGGAGTGAATTCTGGGAGAAGCAAGGGAGTGGCAGTGACTTACAGTGAACAAATTTTCTTTTTTTCCAAATGAGGCAAAAGCACAAGAATAAGTGCTAGGTGAAACATGCTTTAAAACTGAAATTATATACCAAAAATGAGCTATGCTTCTTTGCTAACGCCTTCCACCTACTGTTCTCTTTCTTCAGAACCACACCTCTTTTGACACCTATGGAACTGTCATTCAGGCCATTGGAGATATTTACTTTAATCTGGAGAATAGCTTGATCCCAACCACCCCCAGCCCAGCACAATCCCTCGAGGGTGAGTTCTCCAATCCAAGCATTCAAAGCATACAGCGTTTCCCAGTCTGCATGCAAACCTCGTGTTTCTTCCTCAATAGTCTCGTATATGACCAAGACATAACGCTGGCTGGGTAGACTATTTTATGCACTGAATGCTACCTCCCCTTTTTTTTTTTCGCTGAAATGCTACCTGCCCTTTACGGGAGAGCAAAACGCAGCTGCTTTTATTATTCCAGTAGAGATTAGATCTTGTGCAAATAAAATATCAATTTAATTATAAAAAAAAGGGACAAAGGCTGCTCTTGTGGCAAGAGGTGATATCATCTGAGCAAGCTCGATGGTTGCTCCTTTTATGTCTTTACTTTCAGATGAGATTTGAGATCTACTTTAGCTTCACTGGCTAGTGGCTACCCAGTCCACTGACCCTGCATCCTTGTTGAATGCTGGAGGCCGACACAGAAGCACTGCTTTAGCTTTATCAGCAGGCAGAGAGCCAGGTTGTTTGCATCTTTTCTGGCACCATTCTCTGCTAACTTGGCTAACTCGGTCTTGGAATCTCCTTTCATCCAATCCTTTTGAGCATCATTAGTGCTAGAAATGGTGTACGTACATGTCATGTCCAAAGCAAGACATGCACACGAGCCCTCCTGATAGATCATTGATGGAACTAAAATGTTCTGGTGATTTTTTGGACTATGATCATTAGTGATAATCCATCCGCCCCCACTGCTCTTTACTGAAAAATCAATGCTTATTTGCCCTTAAACTGATATAGCTTTCTACTTATTCTTTTTTTTTTTTTAACCCCATCCTCTTTGGTAACCGGCGCTAGCCATGCTTAAATGGATTTATGCAATATCCTGACCTGTGTGCATCTGCACCAAATTGCCATGCCATTTTGTACTCTGCCCTAATCTCTGCCAGCAAGGTAGAAAGAACGTGAGAGACCCACAATTTGAGAAGAGGAAAGCTATCATTAAAGGATCATGCCTGCAACATGGTTCAACATAACAAACATCAAAAACGCTGCACTAACTGTTTCTGACTGCCAGAAGCCTCCCGTTCATCTATATTTAAACAATAATAGTCGTCGTCATTGCCTCATCATCAGGTCATCCTACAACTGAACAATGACTCCTATTTCAGACATTTTTCATACAATAAGGCTGCTTCTATTTGTCCAGTCAGAGTAGTCCCACTGTTCCATGGAATCCAGCAAACAAAGCTCATGAGGAATTCTGCAATCACCATAGCAACCATTCAATTCCATCCAAGGGATTTTTGTTTCAGCCTTCATCCAGCCTGGCTTTGAGGTTACGTGAATCAAAGTTCAATAAACAATAGTAACCCCCCAACAACTTCAAAGACAAAGAATTAATAATGATAAAAATAGCCATCTCCATCCATATACCTTAATAACGCAGTCATAAACTGTATCTTGAAAATATCTTGTTCAACAAATCACCTAAAACATACTCACACAAGACACTGAAGGCAATAAAAGTAACTTATATAAACACACTATTTACACCACATTTCCTAATCTGCATATCCACAATAACAGCACCAAATCATAGGAAATTACTACGAAGAGAATCCAAAACTGGAAAAAACTAGCGTCCATTTGGTCTTACTTAAAGAGTGGTGTTGGCTTGGAGGAGGCCATCCCTTATTTGTGCAGCAATGTCCCTCACAGCCCCAGGCCCATGAGGAATGAACACAGAAGTGGACTTAGAGGATGCTCCAATGTCTTTCATGGTGTCGAAGTACTGGGTCACCAGCACCATATCCATGACATCCTTTGCTGTTGTCCCAGGCACATTTACCGAGAAGGCAAGCACACTGTCCCTCAGCCCATCCACAATAGCCTGGCGTTGGCGTGCTATACCAAGCCCTGCTAAGTATTTTGATTCTGCATCTCCTTCAGCCCGCTTGATCTGCAGTATTTTCTCAGCTTCAGCCTTTTCATTTGCTGCCACCCTGAGCCTAGCAGCTGTTGCAACAGTTGATAGTAGATGTAAGAAAAAGTCATGTTAACATCTAGCAAAAATAACTTGAATAAAGTTGCGAAACCTTTTACTCTTGAACAGTCAGCAAAAGTGGGACAGGTCCACCATGCAATGGAATTTTCGTGGTTCCAGCAGTGTGAGTCCCACATCATGAACTGAGATGCACGATGCATGGCTGCCTATGCATTGCATGAGCCATGAGTGATGCCATCGTGAAAGTATTGTGATGGTCCCGTGTAGTGCCAGCCACAAATCATGCACTAAGATGCATAAAATGTATGGCCTTCTGCACTTCACGTGGTCATGGGCATCAATGCGCAACATTAATCATGCATCACAATATGATACATGCACCAGTGTTGCAACATCATGGTCCAATAAACATTAAACCTACTCTTTTATCATGTCTCCCTTTAGCTTTCGTTTATATCCATTAATAAACTCCCCTGCACATGATCACATCACAGCCAAATCTGTCATCTGTTATTTGTACTACAGGCATTGCTGGGTGATCATATCTGATATGCACAGCATTACTCATTACATGGGCATGGGAATCAATGCGCAGCATTGCTCATGCATCTCAATATGATGCGCGCACCAGTGTTGCATCAGAACATCCAATGGTCCAATGAGTATTAGATCTACTGTGTTACCATGCTTGTCTCCCTTTAACTTAATTCATATCCATTAATCAACTCCCATGTACATGATCAAATCACAGCCATATCCATCATCTGTTATGTTGTATGACAGGCATTGCTGTGTGATCATATCTGAAACCAGTGACCAACAACCAGTTGGGCCATTATCGCACCCTGCTTTCAGAATATGGAAAACATACTAATGCACTGGCTTGTAAATTATTCCAAATTTACATTATGGAATCCAACAAAAAAGAAAATCTTGTGACAGCAACCTATGTTATACAGGTATGCATGCGCACTTATTACTAGTGGCAGGCAACATAAGTTGGCATTTCAGATTTCGGGTGAAAAATGGATCATGTATCCTAAAGAAGAAGAGCATGCACTAATTCACCATGAAAAATTCACATTTAGAAAGAAGAGCACTCTAACAGGAGGGCAAAGATCATCAATTAATGTCAAGGACATAAAGATTGAAAAATAGACTTGCCTGCATTAATCTCATTCATTGCTCTCTTAACATGTTCATCAGGCTCAATATCCACAATGAGTGTTTGAACTATCGCGTATCCATACAATGACATTGCCTATCAGAAAAGGTGAGGTCATTTGACTAATTTGTCTGGCTGAAATATAATATTGAATAAAAAGATTGATTACCTTTTCAAGTTCATCTTCCACAGCTTTCGCAATATCATTCTTCTGCTCAAATACGTCATCTAAGTTCAGCTTTGGAACACTTGCCCTGATGACTGTCAGCAACAGAACATCTCTCAGGAATCTACTGTTTATGGATTTAAGTTTTCATCACATGTTTAATATACAACTACAGTTGACTGGTAAAAACAGTTTCATCACGTTCAAACTGACATCCTGCCAAATTTCATAACTAGTTAATAAAGACACTAACAAAATCCATATAGTAGCAGAGCCTACAGGAGCCAGTAATCAATGACGAGGATTCGAAATATAACTTGCCTCGCCTGTTTAACAGCAATTCAGATGGTTAAAAAAGGAAAAAAAGTAAAAATAAAAGATTGGATCCAAACCAATAAAAAAACTTTATCAACTCTGGAGCAAAAACACATGCTTGTGTATTCTATGCACATTAGGTTTCATTGAATAAGAATACAGACAGAAGATCTCATGAAAATAATTTTTTAAAAAAGTTATAATATAAGACTTCATGAAAGATTTGGACCATGCATTTACAATTTCAATATAAGTTTGTCAGGAGACTGAATTGGGAAACTAGTGCGAAGCGGGCTTTGAGAAACACATAATTTGCATTCTCAAGAAAACAAATACACCCATGTCCCTCGTAACCTCATATTTCTTTCACTATGCGTGACTTATCATGTTTTACATAATTGGATTCACATCAACCATTTGATCGGACTCCATAAGATTATGGACTTACCAATAACAAATTTTCTTCTTTAATAAAAACAAAATAAAATTAAATTGAAAAAGATAAGGAAAGAGGTTTTAAACCAACTCTGTTATTTAATCCATTATCATGTGACGAGGGGGAGAGCGGGGTGGAGGAGTTGGAGGGAAGTTAGACATGGATGGGGTGCATGGGAGATAGCATAGAAGATGTGATCCATGTTTTCTTTTTCCCGCATTGTGGCAGGGCGGGGGTTAGAGGTGAGCATTGGGCCGGGCCGCCCATGGCCCGGCACGGCCCAGCACGAAGCAGCTACAGTAACGGGCCGTGCTAGGCACGGCTTATAAAAGGAGGCCGGGCTGGGTTAAGAATTTCTGGCCCACGGGCCGAGCCCAGCACAGCCCATAAGGGCCTGGGCAGGCACGATTCGTGGGCCAAGCACGGCACGGCCCGCGGGCCAGCAATTGAATATATTAATTATTAGAGAAATAATGACTTTAGATGCAAGGGTCTGAGGGCAGGCCGATATGACCTTGAAAAACCTCTGCGCTTCTTCTCTCCCTCTACTCCTTCCGACCTGAGTTCTCTCCCGGGCATTCCGCTCTCCCGTCCGTTCGCGACTTTGATGGAAGCTGCGCTGCGTCAGCAGCGGCAGCGGCAGCGATTCCTTTAATGCGTGCATCCCGCTGGGTGGTGCTCCGCCTATGCGACTCCCTCCTCCACCCTCCCCGACAATCGCTCTTTTCGCCCCGCACCACCTCCGTCTTCGAATCTGAATCCATCCTTGTGCCCTTCGCCTCCTCTTTTCCCGTTCTTCATCCACCCTCCCGACGAGAGGACGAAGCTCCGCCTTGCAGGCTTCTTCTCCTCTTCCCCTCCGCCGCCGGCGCTCACTTCTTTACGGCTCTCGGTTCATTCCCTGTTTCCTCGAAAGGTTTTTCTAGGGATTTCTCCTCATCAACGAGGCCTTCTGGGATCAGCTCCTCTGCTGCTCTCCTTTCCTTCGTGCGCAGTTGGGTTTCTCCTCGCCCCACCTTCGTGCCAGGCACGGCCCGTCTCGTGCCTAGCACGGCCCGTGCCAAGCCCGGCATGGCCCGCCACCCCACGGGCCTAGGGTCGTGCCGGGCTTAGCCTTTAGGTTAAGCGGGCCGTGCTAGGCACGGGCCGTTTAGTAACAGGCCGGGCCAGGCACGACCCGTTTGGTCTGTGGCCCGGTGGACCTAGGCTAGGCCGAGCCCGGCACGGCCCGATGCCCATCTCTAGCGGGGGTGGTCCTAGCCAAATATTGTGCTTGTGGTACCCCTTCTTCATGGGCGTTGCTGTCCCACTCCACACTGCTGCAACCGATCAACACCATATACTACTACTATATTATTTTTTTTTATTTTTTTAAAATTAGTCATCCATGTGTAACCTCTTTGTAATTATTCATCTATATCTATATTTTTTAATGATTTTTTATAATGCTTCCTACTTCCCACTTTAAACTTTTTTCTTTAACCACATTTTCCTGCTTCCTGCTTTCGTATTATTTCCCAAATCCGTTTTACATAATGCAACCATTGTTTGGACAACAAGGATCATGGTCAGCATAATCAGAGCATTGGCTGTTCAGAATTACAAAAAATGTATCATTTTTCAAGGACGAAATGCAAATCAAAACCAATTATGTTGGCAAAGATCATATGTTGGGACGAAACAGCACCTAACAAACTTGAATCCACAGCAAAACTAGTAGACTTCGTAAATTAAATCCCAAGGTCCTGTAACCAAGTGGGAAGCATAACTTCTCATATTGAATGAAATTAGAAGTTCAGATCTTGTGTTACAAAACTATAAGACAGGTTGTATGTATGTGCTCTTGCCGTATGCGTCTGCATGCATGTCAACAATTCAGAGGAAACGAACAAAGAAAGGTACTTAACATGCATGGAGAAATTGTTAAGGACAGGATATAAATAAGCCTCAAGCACTATACAGCCCCCTCTTTCTTTACAATATTTTTAGAAAGACCAACGACTCTTTACAATTATCTTAGATGAATTTAACGCTCATTTCAAGAAAGGATACCTGTATATACATTGTTTGGAAATGAAATAATGTCAATTGATAAGAATCTTAAAGTTCATAAAAACATATGGAAAAAAAAAAGGTTCAGGGGATGATTTTTTCAACAGTCCATTCAAGTCTTGGTAGCAGAAAACTTTTATCTGGAGTGTTCAACCCGCTTGGGAATCTCTTAAGAAGCTCAGGCTTGCACCATCTTCCTAGGCACTTCCTAAACTAAAATATTGAAAGCTCCAATTCCCTGTACCCATACTCAGATACACTCTTAACACCCACGTCCCACTCAAGGGACTGTTTGGTCGTTGCTTCTCCTTTTCAAAAGTTACGGAAGACGAAGCGCTTTTTTCACTTTTCTTCTCATAGAAGCACTTCTTGGATAATGTACCAAATACTTTTTTTTTTCCAGGAAGTAATTTTTTGCTTTAAAGTTAGAAAAGGACTTTTTTTGAGCAACTACAAACAGGCCCAAAGCAGCCAAGTTACAAGTAATCAAACACTATCAAATGCAATTTTCCATGGAAATAAAAATAAAATGACCCTGGTCAATCTATTTAATTGGGCATCCAATGTGTTCATTTTCATTATTACGAGAAAGAATGGAAACTAACAAATATGTATCTAACAAATCTCAAATGCATAGCAAAGTGGTGATAGTTTTGAGCATGCCTTAAGACTAGGGATGCAAATGGGTCGGGTCGGGTCGGGTCATAAGTGACCCCGGCCCAAACCGGTTTCTTGTTCGGCTCCTAATTTTGGACCCAAACCCAACCCAATAGAAGATTGAGTTAGGTCGGGTCCACCGCTATAATTTTTGACACAACGGATCATTCAGATCAGGTCGAGTCGGGTCGGGTCCATGTATAACCCAGACCCAACCCAAAAAATTCAGGTCCAGTTCGAGTCTGGTTCGAGTTAACCTATCCATGGCTTTAGAATTTACTGCAGCCCACGGGCTCAAATAATTTTACAGATTCGATTCGAGTCAGATCGGATCGTAGGATTGAAAATCCAAAACTACCCAAATTTCAAATAGGTCAAATCGGATCGGGTCTGAATTCAATAAACCTAGAACCGACCCGACCCAAAAAATGGATCGGGTCCAATTTTAAGACCCGACCCAGCCCCACAAGTCCTCCAAAATGGGTCGGATCGAGTCTAAGCTGGTCGGGTCAGGTCACAGGTCAACCCGACCTATTTGCAGCCTTACTTAAGACTTAAAAGAAAAAAATTGTAAGATATCAAAGAAGACCTAACATCTCACATGGCGTAGAATCTTAAGGCCCTTGCATATAAGAATGCTAGGGTGAATATGTGATAAAAGTTGAAATGATAAAGTGAAAAAGAGTAAATTGAAGCAAGTGTTGGAATTGCATGAAGTGGTGGAGAGGCAATTAGAATGGTAATGACCAAGCAAAATGAGTTGAGGCAGTTTTGGTGACAAGAGGCTCAAAGATGCTTTGGAGGAGTTTGAGAAGGGAGGGAATAAAGCAAAATACGCCATCTCGGCATCGGGCCCCATATCGGTGCCATCCTGTCTTTATGTCAATACGCCCCTCATACCGTGTACTGATATCGAACCGATATGGTACGGTACGCCCCGTACCATCTGGTTCAGTATGATATGGCGTACCATGAAACGAGGACAAAATTTTGACAAAAAAAAGAAACTGTTTCGGAAAAAATATTAAACAATTTCAAATTTTATAAAAACTAAAAAAGGGTTTGTGATGCCACAAGCAAGAAGTTGGAATTAGACTTGTTAATTGTAATCCATTTCACCCTGATAAGCAGTGACAAAGTGCATGGTGTGACAATGATATTGGAATTCACACTGTTTAGTATATTCTGAAGGCTAAATCATTGAAAACATTTATACACATTGATACTTCATATTCTTCTTATCTATGTATCAAGTGCAAATTGCACCGTGCATCAAGCCACTAAAATCTGAATTGATATGTATGTAAGCTCTGAAAGAATAATGATTCTTAATCTATGTTGCCTCAGCTAATTTATGGACATTGGATACAAGATCAAAACGGATGGGAACTATGGGATCTATACATCCAAAAGATTGTGATCATTACTGATCAATATATGGCACACTGATCATACACCCTCTAGTGTCCAGTTGTCATATGCATGGGTATACAAAATGATCTAAAGAGATAAATATTTATATTTTTGTTAATTATAATTGAAGAAGATAACTTCAAGCTATAAAGGAAAGAACAAAATCAATTATTCTAGAATTCTATAGTTGACTTCCTAACTTATGCAAGAGATAATAACTAAGCATAGATATGAAAAATCAGCAACATCCAATGGGATGGCATTCAATATCATAAAAAAGAGTTTGACTACACTAGAAGGTGAATGCAATCATACCATCAAAAACATAAGATTGAATTTGTTCCCTTGTGTTGCTAAGTTTGTAGAAAGCATCAGATGCCTTGTCAGCAAGAGCACGGTATTGTATAGATGCAACAACAGTGACAAACACATTATCCTGAAACACCAAGAAGCTACCCATAAGACTTGATAGATTCAATTGATCCATAATGCTTACTGCACCTTCAATACTAACAGAACCCAAAAGCAGAATAGGAAATAAAAATAACAGACTAATATGAGCAGGAAAATAAAAAATAAATGTGAAATCACATAAGATGGTGTTTGTCTAATAGAATACACTTCATGCTTCACATCTAATTTGATTCAAGAAAAATGTTTCATGTATTTTGCATCTTCTTGTCTTTGAACTTTAATTTTGAAGCAAATTATCCATAAAAAATGAAATGCAAGTACAAACCACTCATAGTCTCCATTTCAGTTGGCCTTTTCTTTAACGGTTTTCCTTTATGCAGAACATAAGCAAATAAGATTTAATTATACGAAGCACTTGGATTTTGATATTTCTCTGATTCAAAGTTGCCAAAAGCTCAAGATGCGCAAGGCAACAAGGTTTCTTGGAGCCTAGGTGCCAGGTGCAAAGCCAGGCATGCACCTTGACAAAGTGAGGCACGATGGTGTAAATATATACATAATAATGAATATATGATATTGAACACATTCAACAATGAATTACCAACATATCAGCACAAAATACAAATGTAAAAGCACTAGATTTCAGATCTACGTGCATATAAACGACATGGCATGTCAAATGTCAAATATCAAATGCTCAAATATAAAGTCAACTAACTAACCCAACAGTAACACAATAGTTACTACCAAATAAGAAATACGACAAAATCAAATTACAAACAAGCAAAAAGTGTTCAATGATCAATTATCTGAACTCAAAGGTCAACACATGAAGAAGAAGAAGAAGAAGAAGAAGCACAGCCACTGTGTTAAAATAGACAAGGCACTTCTCTGGCCACCAGAAGGAACAGTTCATCCTCTGTTTCTGATGGATAGAGAAGCACTATTAATGGATATTTTTTTAAAAAAAGGGAAGCATAAATGCCACCCAGGCAGCTTTATTACTTGAAGGGAAATTTACAGATGCACCATTAATGGATTAGAAAAGGCATGCTTTCTCGTGCGTGGGTTTTTCTGCAAAGCACACAAACAGCACACCTTTTTAGCACCCAACTGAATTTGCTTGCTTTTCCTTGCAGTAGGCAAGGCTCAAGAGTGACGCCTAGGTGTGCCTTGTGTCTTTGGCATGCCTCTGGCAACACTAAACAAAATGTCAAAGATTTATCAGGAAATGATGCAAAAGATAGTGTTATCTTGACTATATTTCTTTCCAGAACATAATCTAATTATACCAATGATGTTGATGATGATGATGGCAATCTATAAGACTTCATATTAAGTGTAGACTAAAAGAAGAAAAAATAAATAAAAAAGAGAGCAGTTAGGGAAACACACCTTTGTCTTTGTTTCACAACGAACATCAAGTTGTTGCACACGCAATGAGAGGTAGCCAGCAATCTGCTGCCCGCAACACCAAGGTAAGAAGTGGAATCCAGGATCAAGCACATCAGCGAACCTACCAAAAGTTTCTTTGATGGCCACAGTTGACTGGTCCACTTGTAAGCAACAACAAGCCTGCCCCATTTCTTAACTGATGACAGTACAAGAAAAAAAGGAAAAAATCATTTAAGACATGACCATGCTATCAACCTTGTTCATGTATTTTGGAGACATCAATGGGAGGCTGTTTACCAATTCCTATTAGACTGCATCCACAGTCACTGCAAGCTTCTTCCATGTTCAAATTTTAAGCAAGCTAAGTTACAACTAGGTGGGCATGCTTGGTCGATATAGTGATAATTGAGAACCACCTAACAGAATGGCCTATTTATAAATTGCAAATATATTTCTAATGGGTACAATCTGTGTAAAAAGCATGGGTACAAACATAACGTTACCTTCAGTCTTACAATCAGATATGTTTATGAGAACTTTATAGTCTATGGTTCAAATTTCTAAGATCCTGCACATCTATTGTGGACATAGCAAAATAAAAATTCGGTAATAGACTGAAACAACTGGCTGCAACTGATACTCATATATCAAGATGCTCAAACTAGGCCAGTGAATCCATGTCCCTACAGCAGTGGAAAAAAAATAGATATCACTTGCAGTAATACTTCACAGAGTTTATATATGAGGAACAAGATAATCATCTCCACATCATAAAAACCAATATCCTTCATCCACCACTCGATATGGTGTGAAGGAAATGTAATTCGTACGAACTTTTAAAACCAAATATGTGCCAGCCTGTAAATGTTAGATTGGAAAATAGCTTCACAGAATCGTTGATAATCAAGGTTACACATTCATATTAAGAAGCAAGCAACAGCTAAACATGAAATTTAATTCTCAGGCAGAGAGACAGAGAGAGAGTAACACATCATCCCTAGTCTTGACATGTAGTATAAGTACAAAAAATCATTATTTTATAATCATCAGATACTTCATTCATCAATTCCATCTCCTTTTAAGAAACTCAAAGGCTGTGTTTGGTTCAGGAAATAGGAATACACATTCTTTTTGGAATATTCCGCAAGGAACTCCTGTTTTTGTTTGGCTAAAATTTCCGAAGCAGTTCTAGGCCGAGGGTGTTTCATCCATGAATAAAGACAGGATGGTATAAAAGAGGGCTTTATTCCAGGAATAAAATTATTCCAGCCTCTTCCCTTGATCCTGCTTTTTTCCCAAACCAAATGCACTCCAAAGTCCTTTTGCACAGCACAGCAGGTTCTAAGCTACAACCCTCAAGACAATAGCATCACAAGCAATTGATTTTGAGAACTATAATTAGCATCGATAAGATAGCCCTGGCATCAGAAGATTACCTTCAAAACAGCTGCAAGAATGCTATCCTAGAACAAGGTTTCGGATATTGCAAACTGGTCTATATCAATAAATAGTGTGGGAGAGAGGATAATTCTATTAGCAAAATGACAAAGCAGTAAAGACCTTTCAAATACTGGCAAATCTTGTAATCCTTCAAAAGTCAACATGCTGGCCGCCGGAAAACAAGATACTAATCTATACCAGGTGCTACGAACATACTAATCTTTATCTATTAAAACCTGGACCACTAAAGCATACAATAGCCATTTGGCCATTTGGCGACCTAACATTTGGAAGAGCATATAACAGTCCATCCTGGCAACCTTAATTTCTTTATTTAATTCCGGGAAGGATATTTTCAACTCCCAAGGCCTAATACACCAATTCCTTGGTGAGTGCAACTGGGGGTGGCATTGCCCTAATTCCAAAACAATTTTCTCATCCTCTCATTTCTTCCTTCACCCAAACGATTTCCAGCCATTCCAGGAGGATAAACCTAAATCCAACCAATCTGAAGATGGCAATCCAGAAAAATTATTAAAATAAATAACAATAATAAAACAAAATATTTCGCTGCAATTTTCTCATTCTGTCATTTCTTCTATTACCAAACGATTTCGAGGATAAAACCTAAATCCAACCAATCTGAAGATGGAAACCCAGAAAAATTATTAAACAAATAACGATAATAAAACAAAATATTTCGGTGGAGATCTCAAGCAACTTGCTTACGCAGATAGTTTGTGGAAATTTTTGGAAAGTTTTCTCCAGGTAGAAGATGCAAGATCAAGGAAGACACAAGAAATCACGTCCCCGACCTATCAAGAACCGGTTCTCGTGGACCATATCCAAAACCATTAATACTAGCAGGTCGATGCGACCTTTCTCTAAACCCTAATTTCCCAATCTTCCAACCCACTGAATCAAAGCAATCAGAGCCACGCATCAATTTATCGCCTCGAAAACACGAGGAAACAACAACAATACCAAAAGAAAGACGCAAGAATTCCCCTTCCCGGAAAAAAAAATCCATATTTAGCTGGCTCATCAGACGACGGAACAAAACCTAAAGAAAGATCGCAGAAAGAGAGAAGAGGTTTCGCCATTACCTCGGAAGCAGGAAGCGAGGAAGAATCCCGTGATTGAATTGGCAATGCTTCCCAAGCCCCTTCTCACTCGCTCCGTCAAAGAACCCGGAAGTTCTCCGAAAACCGGGAATAGCCGGTTTGCAATTGTCCGGGTGTTGACCGTTGACAGACTGGCGTTATCTTCATTCCTACTCAAAGGTATTAACATACTCCGCGGCCGATCGGAAGCGTTGGGCAAAGCTGAGCTGGCAAGCGTCGTGGAGGTCCCTACATGAGTTTTTTTTTTTTTTCACAGTATGAGTCCAGCAAACAAAAATAGAAAAAAAAAAATGGCAAAAGAAAACTTAAAATTGTCCAAATTTGACAACAAGAGAAAAGTTGTAGCTGGAGTTGAGTCCAAAATAAAGCTTGAGATTGTGGCCAAACATGCCACCAATCTCAAGCATGAGAAGCTTAAGATTTGTTTAGGGAATGTTCTTTAGAATTCTTCAACAAATCTTTTTGTCCAGTTGATTAATATTTTAATTTGATAATTCCTACAAATATATCCATGCTTGAATAATTTAATTTATCTAAATTATCAAAAAAAATATTCTGATAATTTTTTTCAATCCTTGATGCCAATTTAACTTGCATCAATCCAAGTAAGCAATACAGGTTGGACACTTCTTTTGTGAGAGTGGAAGGGTGGGTTGGAACTTTTCCTGTACAAAATTCTACATGTTAATGATCCGCCCCACGACAACCCCTCCCACTTGAAAAGAAAACAAGTGGAATAACTTTTTTGAAAGTTGATATGATGTGTCATTTTCTATGTCCGCTCAACTAATACATAAGACTTTATGCTCCATTTGATTGCAAGATAATGCCCAGCAAAATGCTGCTTTGGATGTTATCTTGCCAAGTGGAATATTCTTTTTGCAAAAAGAATAGTCTAGTTAAAGACCCCTATCAGGAATAAATTTAAACCCTAAAGGAAACTAATCTTTTACATTTCTTGAATGCTTTTAGCTGCTATTTGTGTAATAAATGAAATTGATAAACGAATTTAACGCAACCAAACAAAATTTTGAGTTATCTCTGGAATAAACGAATCTTAGAGAGATACCATGAATTAATAAGGGATGGCTAAATGGAAATTTTCTTTGTCCTAACCAAACAAGACATGAGGAAAAACTGACATATTGAATGGCCACTCTATGATTGCAATCTCTCCACCAACAAATCTAGAATTCTAAAACTAGGGGCATTAACAAGAGAAGCCCTACTGGCCTTTCAAACTATGGGCGGGCTTGGCTCAAGATCAACTTGCTTGCTCATTTTTAGATTAAATATCTCTTAGCAAATATTCGTTTGCTTCATCTATTCTCAGCATAATATAATAAATTAGAGGACCTTCATTGTAGCAATCAAGGTTCGCTGTACCAGTACCGAACTCCATACCGGTGGCGTACTAGTATAAGGCGTACCGAGTGTTGATACGGTACGGTACGCGGGGTACGCTAGGCATACTGACCCCTGACATATCAGTATCGGTACCCACCGGTATGCTCAGTACCAATATAGTATGTTTGGTACGGACTGGTACCGGTCGGTACCGCATATCATGATAGCAATGAAACTATATTTTGCTTAAAAGGCTACATACGTAAGGAAAAATAGAAACCATATGAAACCATACAAATTTGTATGTTTATAGATCATACTACTAAAAGAACACGAGGAAAAATAGAAACTTTGGAGCATTGATGTAACTTACATAAGAAGTTTGTTTTTTTTTTTTTTTTTGGCTTTGGACATTTTAAGTAGAGAAACTGCTTTGCCTGATCCCTAGCCAGAAACTGGTGCATTGTTTGTCAAAATTCTATATATCTTCATTCTGCCCAAAGTATCCATGCATAAAATAGAAAACTTCGACCTGTTCGCTGCATTCACATATTTTTGTCAGTATTAAAATAACACTAGATGTAATGCATGTGAGCCCAATAGCTTTAAAAGAAACAAGAATCTATCAACTGGAGCAACAATGTTAGAAGAGTGAGTGAATCCAAATTCGATCAGGCAACAATGAGGATCCCATATCAACAATCCAAGCCGTTAATATGATATATTATCTTTAAATTATTTACATATACAAAATTATATAATTTGAACAACCTGATCTACACATTTAATGATTAAAATTTTTTTATGCAATTTAAATAATATAATATAATATATTTTTTGTGTACTTAATATATCGAATGGGAATTTTCAAATTATATGATTTATTATATGGATCTGATTATCGGTGTCGGATCTCCAAATTGTATATATATAGATAGATGATATCCATCAAACATGATGTCCTTAGAATTACTGTAATTAACAATTTTGCTATTAAGATTAACTTTAAATGTATGAATGCAACTTCAGACCAGAGCATGTCGTAGCTCCAGTAACTCATTGACACAACCATGCTGCCTTATTGAATGCTTGAAATTGCCCTTGAGACAATGATTTAGCTTATCAGCAGACAGAGCCATGTTGTGACAGATGTGATCGTTAGAGATTCGACGATTCCTGGTTGGACCGATTCAAGCGATTGAACCTGGGTTTGGTGAATGGAAATTGGCCTTAGGTGTAATAGGACTCCCAGTTACTGCGCGCGATCGTATACTGAGGTGCTTTGCGTAGTCTTCTCTATCCTTATTCCCTGTGACGGTTGACCGACCCGCGTAAGGTGCCGGTCCCTGCCTGCTTGGGTTCTTCGGCAACCGCTCTTCTATTTTGCTAGAATTTTTTCCTAGTGAGGGACTGGAACAAAACGAAAGTAACCTACTATGAGGATGGGCAATAGAGCACGCTTTCCGCCTTGGGAGGGAAGTTAGCCTCGTCCGGCCCTGCTTCTACTTACGATCAAAAGCCTTGCCACGAGTGAGAAGCCAGTGACGAATCTAGATACAAATGAAGATCCGCGGAGCCATCTTTCGCGGAGTACCCCTCTTTTAGTGAACCTGGGGAGTTGTCAGCGGCTCGACCATTCTTTGCAAAAAACAAGAATCTGAAGTATGACTGGCCAGATGAGCATCCAACCTGATCTTTTATCAGCCATTCAGCAGCAAGACCTTAATAGATAGGGCAGCTCCGGTGGCCTTAGAAAGCCTAAGGCCGCAACATGCTATGCCATTCATTCCAGGATCAACCTGACCACAGAACTATGACCAACTACCAAGTAATCATTTTTTTCCCAGCATTGTGCTGATGGACCAACTCGTCCTAGTATGTAGAAAGGAAAGTATAACCGATGATCTATCACTTTAAGCTTGATAAAAATTACAGAGAGGCTTTAAAAAAGAAAAAAGAAAAGAAATAGGGAAAAATAGGAACATTCCCCATGATTCTTCAGTCTGAATCATTCACAAACTCTTCAAGCCCCGAGAACAAACCTGATAACACTGGTAAAACCTCCTTCAACTCAATTGACTATATCAAGCAACTGACAATTACTATAACAAGACAAAAGACAATGGAAGCATCAAATTATAAATATCTTCAGAGTCATTCTTTTGAGGTAACTTGTAACCAACAAAGGTTGACTCCAGTCCCCCCACACCTCCATCAACCTTTATCCCCAGCAGCCCTCAGACTTCTTATCACCAGACATACAACACAGAGATCACCACAGTCCTGCACACTTCTCGCCATTCAAGATCTCCAATTCCTCGGAATAACTTACAGGAATATATGTGCTCATGGTTGTTTGTCATTGGCCTTTGGCGACTGGCGGTATGGAGAAGGATGTGAACCATTAGAGAGGGTTCTTACAGGCTGGTGCCCATATCTTGGAAATGAAGCATGTGGTTTCAAACCATTTCTTCCAGTCTGGTTATTGCTGTTTGCTGCAGCACGTTCTGCTTGCATTGACTGAAAACAAGTACGAAGAGCTTGCCATGTCTTTGAGGTTTATTAATGGTTTGAGCACTTCCACTACATCGCTCATTAAGGGCCTGGACTTGGGATCACGACTGAGGCAGGCATGTGCCAGCTGGGCAGCTTTCTGGGCACCTTTGATTGAGAAGTTGCCATCTAGGCGAGGATCTATAAGTCTGAAGAAGCGTCGTCTTTCTCCTAGATGGGGGCGTGCCCACTCCACCAGGTTGTGCTCGCCATTTGGTCGGTTTTTGTCCATGGACCTTCGCCCTGTCATCATTTCAAGTAGCACAACCCCAAAACTGTAGACATCACTCTTTGATGTCAGATGTCCTGGAAAAATAAAGTTAGGTACACATAAGTTGACAAAATCAGAAAGTAAACTGCAAAATGCCAAAAAATAGAACAGGATCAGTCAGTGTTGAGCTCCGTGAGGGCATGAACCATAACCACTGGCAAGAGCAAACTGCAAATAGAGTTGCATGCCCACCTGAACATTTTCTCCATTTTCTACGATCTAGAGAGCTTTCCTTGGCAGTGCCCCTTTAAATACCTCACTAAGCTTTTGAAATGTCTAGCCTCCAATAACCCTTATGTTAGCTTTTCAAGAAGAATCATCCACAGCGCCACAAAATTTAAGACCACACTCACAGATCAGAACAAATGTTGTAGCTTCCGCCTAATGGTCCCACCCAAGTAGTATTTTATCACAATTTTGTAGTAATGGAACTCAGCTCCAGTCACTCAATTTTAAGAACGTACAAAGATACAACATTACTAAGTTTCCAGCCCCCATCTACCTCATAGTCTGCAGTAACTCTACTCCAATATACCAATACTTACCAACTACTAGCCGTATCCATCTAGCCATAAAAGTCAAGTCAGTATTTCTTTCACTATTAATACTTCACCTGCAAAAACAATTCTGACCTATATATTTTGAATTTCTCATTTGAAATTTAATAACACTATCAGATCATTACTAACGAAAGTTGCCTGAATTTTTCAGATTAATAAGACCACTAGAAGCATCCTGAATACATAGAAATAGGGAGATCCAGGAAGTGGAATGCAAGTGCAAGTCTAAAGAGACTGACAGTTGAAAATTTTATCTCCCCTTTCGCATGGCAAATTTCTCTCCAACATAACTAATATGTCCTAGATAGAAAAAGAAAACCACGTCTCTGACAAGAGACTAGGACAGAAACTAGGATTGGTTAAGCAATTCATCCTGTACGTAAGTTACAAGCTTGCCCACTGACACTGCTTTAATTTCCACAAAGTTCAATGGAAGCCATGAAGTTGCTTTAAGTAACACGAGACAAGCAAATATTCAAATGATGTTCGTCTGGATTGTTACAGAGTACAGACAATGAACAAATTGCCCGACAAACTGAAGGCTGGGATATAAGCAACATAAAATATAATACTCTGATGCAGCACTCAGAAAACAATAATAGCATCAACATGAATGCATCATGCAGTCTGATATTTGCTGATATTCTATGATGAATTAAATCTACTTTTGGTACATTAAATGAATCATGTAGGTAATCAGCATGGTATATACTTGGTAAACAAAATGGCATCAGCATGAATGTAGAATGTAGCCTTCTATTTCCTGATACCCTACAATGGAATCTTACTGTTGGTAAATCAACTTTTTTCCTTTGGTACATTACATGAATCGTGTAGGCAATCAATGTAGTATGCACTTAGTAAATTGAATTCGAAGAAAACCATGCCTTACCAAAGCATGAGAACAAAGCAAGTTTATTGAAAGCATACAGAACTTGAACACTTGAGAAAACTTAAAAAACAATAGAGGCAAGACCAAATCAAGCATAATAGGATATTATATTGCAGCATATACTGATTAGCCTGCTCTGACCTTTTTAATACATTAAACCGTAAAATCTTTTTTAAAAAAAAAGAAGCAAATGACAAAGTTTAGAGTGATACTAACAAAAATCAGTAACAATTCAAGGATGACTCACCTGTCATTACATACTCTGGAGCTGCATATCCATATGTTCCCATCACTCGTGTTGACACATGAGTTTTATCACCATCCGGAGCATCCTTAGCAAGCCCGAAGTCTGAAAGCTTTGCATTATAGTCCTAGAAGAGCACATTCTCATAAATAATCATATTAATAAATGAAAAGAGATATAAAACTTGTTACATACCGCATCTAATAGAATGTTGGATGTTTTAAAGTCACGATATATCACTGGTCTTTCTGCTTCCTCATGAAGAAAAGCAAGGCCCCTCGCAGCACCCAGAGCAATCTTCATTCGTATGGCCAGGGAGAGGCAGGGACCCTGTTGCATAAAGCATGT